>NW_027466254.1:192500-480552 GCF_046127955.1 Nelusetta ayraudi
AGGAGGAGGGGGGGAAAAAAACACGCTGGCACATTTCTTTAATCTTGTTTTTTTTTTTTTTTTTTTTTTTCCTTCTGTGCTTACTCCTCTTTGTCTGTCCTTGGAAAAAGAAGCAGATGATCCTGGAGTACATTTTTTAAAATTTATATATATATATATATATAATTAATCACAGCAGAATAATCTGAGTTATGAAATTTGTCTTGTATTTGATCAGCCAACACATTGCACCAAATGAAAAGTCGACTGTCATTTGTGTGTGTGTGTGTGAGAGAGAGAGGAGGGGGAAAAAAGAAATCATCCGTACCTGGCAGCGTGGCTGATTTGTTCTGTTCGGGGAGCTTGTTGATTAAGAATGTAGGAGTAATCCTTTCGTTTGACAAACACAAGGCCGACTTGGACTGCTGACTTCTCGTCTCATGCAGCAAACAACAGCCATTGTTCTGCCGCCTGCCTGCGTTTGCTGTTTTTTCAGGGTTTACCAAAATAAAAAAAATAAAAAAAATAAAAAAAAAAAAGGAGCCTCTGCGAATGGATAAAATAAATGCGTGTGTGTGTGTGGATCTCGGCCGTTTCCCTGGGTCCATCCGGTGCCTCCTCAGCAGTATTTCCCCCCCTCCCCACCGCCCCTCCTCCACCTCCTCCTCCACCTCCACCTCCTCTGGTTGGCAGCCGCAGAGTGACAGCTGCTGAGAGAGCAGAGGTTGACGCCGTGTTCTGGACGGTGACAGCCAGCAGGCGTGTGGCCCGGGCCCGGGGCCTCGGCCTCGGCCCTCGCTCACCTGGTGAGGCCAAACCCGCAGGACGGCGCCGGCCTCACAGTGAGTGGACACCAGCAAGTGTTTGCCAGTGGGATGCTGGGAAGACTTGTTTGAATCTGTAGGATATTGTTCAAATATGAAGTGACGGTGGCGCCTCATTGGAGGCTTTTCCCTGATGGAACGGCCCGTGCTTGTCCTTCGTCTCCAATGTGTGCCAGCAAGCTGACGAAGCAGCACCAGTGCCTTTCCAGTTGATTGTGTTATCGCTCGAACTCGCGCTCCTCACACGGGGAGGCGTCCGGTGCAGTCCGTCCTTGCAAAGACATCAGGCAAATGTAAAGCGTATCCACTGCGGGCTGTATGCCAGTGCATACGTGTAAAGATTAATAATGACTCATTCATAATTTAGTCCGTCAAACTGAATTTTTAAAGTCTTTTTCGGATGTGAAAGGAGAGCCCCTCACAAAAGGGTTTCGGGGGCGTCTAAAAATTCCTTTTGGAAGACTTTCCTGCGGGAAGGAGGATCACACCGCTCATTGTGAGAACACAGCCTCTGTCCGCGCTGTTTGCCTGCGTGTCTTTTCATGGGTATTTGTACGTGTTTGTAGTCTCCGCTCCGCTGCCTTACCTTCTCCCAGCCTCCTCAGAAGACCGCAATGGGCTTCCTCCGCTGAAGCCAAAGTGCCATCTCCTGGTCGCCTCCCGGTACTGCACCCCGCCGGCCACCGAGACACCTGGTTCTTTTATTTATTTATTTATCTATCTATCTGTTTATTTATTTATTTATTTATTTATGTATTCATTCGTGTACGTTTTATTTATTTATATATCTGAGAGTGCAAGTTGAGTGTGGTCTGAAAGAATGAGCGTAATGCACATTTCCCTGCTTTTATACGACTCTCCGTTTCAAGCACGACAGAAGTGGGCTTTCAGCAACAGCCAGTTGGACGGGCCAAGCAAGTGGATCTCGCCTCAAACGCTCCTCTTTCCTTTTCCCTTTTCTTTCCCCTTCCCCTTTTTTCTCCCCCGTTCTCCCTCCTTTTTTTTTTTTTTTTTGAGGCGGCCGGCTCTTAAACAGGCTGACGCGCACGCACACGCACACGCACACGCACACTTGGCCGTGCCTCTGCGGCGGCGCTGCCTCTCCCCAAGGTTTGTTTGCGTTTCGCCGGCATCTCTTTGCGTACGCTGCCAAGCTATGAGATCAGTGCCCACTCTGAAATACCATATGAATTATACAACGTAAAGCCTGGCTATTACAGTCCACTAGTGTTTGGCCGCGTTACAGAGAGCCAGGCGTGTTCTGCTCAACTGGTCACGCAGGGGGGAAGAGAGATTCTCACTGCAATGTGTGTTCATGACACTTTTCCTCTCATAACCTCGACAGTTAAACACACTTTTTTTTCTTTTTTTTTTTTTTTACATGGATTGAGGATTTGTTTAAATATATATGTATATATATATGCAGATATATATGCACACACAAATATATTTTTATACATATATATATATACATATATATGTTTTAGCACCACTGATTGCATGAATAACAACATTGTGAAGGAAGAAAAAAAAGCTGGACATGTATGTGAGTGTGTGTGTGTGTGTGTGTGTGTGTGTGTGTGTGTGTGTGTGTGTGTGTGCGTGTTTGCATCTGTTCTGCCATTAGGATTTTCTTTTTTTAACTTTTTAAAATTCCAATTTAAAAACAAATTGGGGGGGGGGGGATCCTTGAAAAAACAAGCACAAATATGGAACTTTTATTTGCTTCATGCGTTCTCCAAGAGCACCTGCCTCTATATTGGGTCCATACAAAGACAAAAGACACCGCCTCACCTTTACAAATCAAAGGTTCTCATTTAAACACCCGGTTCTCTCAGCAAAACACCGCTCTTTTTTTCCGACCGCTCATAAAACCAAAGCCAAATAATCTTTCTGAAATATCCGGACCGTTTTCCTGCCTTCTTCCTCCTATCTGCCCCCCGCCGCCCCGCCCCCCAGTGTTCTCTGCCGTCTCACTTGTGGAGGGAGGCAGGCAGGCAGGCAGGCAGGCAGGCAGGCAGACAGACAGACAGACAGACAGACAGGAAGTGTGACATCTGTCAGCGGCTGCAGATTGACGGCGGGAGGAAACGGGGAGCCGTGGCGGGAGAGGCACCGTTCACAGCCCTCAGCCTGGGCTCTTTCAGCGAGCCATTAGCTGACAGCCAGGAGCTAATGAAGGAGTAGGGCCATGGTAATGTTGCTGTTGTGCCGCCCGGCGCTCTGCCACTGTCCTGTCAGTCCTGGAGGCGAGGCAGAGGACGGCGGCGGCGGCAGCGGCAGCGGCAGGCCTGTCACGCTTTGCTTTTTTTTTTTTAATTATTTCTGTATTTTATTTTTATTTATTTATTTATTTTTTACCTCAGACATTGACTGGAGACTATCTTTGTGTAAATGTCTGCATTTGAGCAGTCAAAAAAATTTTTTTTGTTGTTTTCTCTTTCTCGCCCCCACCCCCTTCCACCCTCGCCAATGTACACTGCGTCTAATTTTAGTCCTGGGATTTAGCGGCTGTTGTTGACTCTGACGCCTTTTGAAGACAGGAATATAATGTTGGCAACAAAAAAAAGTAAAAATACTTGACACGCACACGCAACGCACACTTTACATCCAACATTTCCAGACGAGGCCACTTGAAAAAAAGAGGAGACGAAGAAGAAAGAGATCCTCGTCATATGATAATAATAATAATAATAATGATAACCTCAGTTTCTCCGCTGCGCTGCTGTCGCACACAAAAGAAAAAAAACCCAAAAGAGGTGCGTTTTGTAGCGGAGCGGTTTCCTCCTAAGCGGCGAAAGCAAAGGGGTCACGGCGTGGTGGAGGGGATTGGGGGGGTGGGGGGTGTGGGGTGTGGGGGGTGACAAATTGATAAAGCGGTGAAGTGGGGGTGCCATCCATTTAGTGCTCCCCGTGGAACTTCCTCTGCTAGACGACGGCACCAGAGCTGTAACCGAGATCAGAGGGGCCTCGCTCGCTTTTTGTGACCTGTGTCTGCTCGTGTTTGCTTTCACCTTGCTTTAATAAACACCTAGACGGCAGAGAGAGAGAGAGAGAGAGAGAGAGAGAGAGAGAGAGCCCCCCCCCCCCCCCCACACACACACACACACACACACACACACACACACACACACACACCCGTGTCCCATAACACAGCTCTTTTTTTTTTTTGCAACCGCTCGGGTTTGCTTTCCGTTTTTCTCCCCCCCCCGCCCCTCGCTTCCGAGGGCCGTCTGTGTCCGGAGCGCCGCGCCGCCCGGGTCCGAGTGTCCTGCAGGTGCATGTCGCTCCGCCCGGCTGGCCCGGCTGGCTGGCTGGCACGTCGGGCCCCGGCCCTGCAGATTTACGGCCCTGACACAGGAATCCATTAAAGGCTGTATAGGGATCCCAGGCCCGAGCCTCTCTCTGAAATCTCTTTCATTATAGCTCCGAGCTACCAGGGAAGGGGAGCGGCTCGGCCAATCAGCGGCGCCGCCACATGTGTTCGTGTTTAGCGCCGCGGCCGAGAGGCTTTAAGTGGCTACTGCACACATCTCCTGCGCTGACTTTTATGGAGAAAATGGCACTTTAACTCTTTGTGTTCTTTTTTTTTTTTTTGTAACAGGGTGTGTGTGTGCGTGTGACTGCCTGTGTGTCTGTGCGTGTGACTGCCTGTGTGTGAGTGTGTTGCTCGAACCAAAAACACAGGTCCTAAATGAGACCAGGCCTGCCACACGTTACATTCCGCCTGTCTGGCTGGCACTCGGTTGGCTAATCAAGACCAGCTTGGTTCCCTGTTCCGACACGCACGCACGCACGCACACACACACACATGCACGCACCCCAATTCCCATCATTCTTTGGGGGCTCTGAGGAAACTGGCCTCACCTCTGGATATTTACTTCCTTCCCTTTTCCATTGATTCCTTTCACCTTTCTGCGTTGGCTTGTGTGATTAGCTCGTGGCCTCAAGAGTCCTCGGCTTCCTGCCTGTCATTCGCCCTCTGCCGCTAACGCAAAACATCACACACACACACACACACAGGGGCAGGCACACGCTCGCGCAACACCGAGATGCCAAAGTCATGTCAATGACACTTTGTTTAATAATGTGGGAACGTCGGCGTGAGCTACAGAAAAGATCAATGGAAAAGAGGAGGTGGGGCTATAACGAAGGGGAAAAAAACTACAAGAAAACTTTAAGATCACTTCCGACTGCCTTCGATCTCGGATGTGCTCTCGGTCCTTTAATCCCGTGACCCCCGTGTTCCTCAGATTAACGGGGAAAATAATGGGAAAATGGCTTTGGGTGCCACGTTCTCAGGAGGACCGTGACAAAAGGTCCAATGTCCCCAGATTATTCGGCACTCGTGTTGAGACCTTTGGGCCTAGATAGAGTTCCCCAAGTACATCAACAATCAACGCTCTTGGGACTTTAAAGTATGTTCTCAAAGTCCCAGGTTCCAATTGTCAAAGCAACTCAAGTCATTTTCAACAAAACTCAAAACTCTTTGATTGCGTTGCGTCTATTCAACAATGTCCGTTGCCTCCAGTGTTTGGCGAGTAATCTGTTACTAAGTAATCCACTACTGTAATGAAACTACTTTTTAAGTAACGGAGTAATGCAACGGGATTGCTGTGGCAATACTGGTAATTCTATCATCATTACTTTATCAAGTAAGGATTGCACAACTTTTCTGAAATATTTTTGCCAGCTCAAAATATCTTATCCACAAAATGTCTGCAATTTAGAGGAACAACCGAAAACAATGATGTCGCAGGTTGCTGATGCAGCCGTGCATGCTACGGCACCAAAACAAGCATGGCGGCGGCAGAAGAAAAAAAAAACAAAAAAAACAACCTGATTGCGTTTGTGGCTGGAAATACAAATAGCATTATTTTGAGTTTGCCTCGTCTAGCTCAAAGAATATTGTGGTTCGTTTGTGCGTTATGTGCAGGAAACAAGACGTTCTCAACTTTAAAGTAATGAGGAATTGGGTTGCCCATGAAGCAGGTAGTCAAAGGAGTAATTAGATTACTTTTTAAAGGAGTAGTCAGTAGTTGGACTACTCTTACGGAGAAAACCCAACAACACTGGTTGCCGCCGAGCAGAGACAACTTTTCCTCCTCACCGCTAAGTTATTTGTTCTCCTTTTCTCCAATCCTGAGCGCCACGCTGTTAACCTCTGAGCATATACTTAACAGAGGCATTAATGTGTCGACGTACAATTTAAATTGGGGAGCGTCGTCTGGGAGCGTCGGTCGGCGCTGCTAATGTTTGGCTGATTAGAATCCGGAGAGGATTGGGACGAGGCGTGATATTAAACAAGAAGACGGAGACGGAGAAGAAGGGGAAGGAGGAGAAGGAGAAACACACACACACACAGACACACACAGAGACACACACACACGCAGGAAGTGTGTGGCAGCGTTGCGTGCTGTAAATGAGTGTTAACATACAGTAAGTGAGGAGAGAGAGGGACCATGTGCGTGTGGTGGTGGAAGGCATGTTAATAAGTGGCCCGGGGCACATTCGGGCTCCCCTGGGGAGAGTCCTGCCCTGCTCTGTGAAGCTGCTGTCTCTTCTTTAACCTGCCCATTAAACACGGTACACAGGTGGCTCAGTAAAAAACCCGCCGCCGCGTCAAGACAACCCACACCAGTACTGCACGCACGCACACAGACAGACGCTGATCATTGGGCGCGCCGCAATGACAAACACAATCACACGCGCCGGCCTGTGTAATGCAAATGATTAATGTAGTTCGCCGTGTCTCCGCCGCGCGTCTGCATAAGTAGCGTGTGGTCCCCATATAATGATGGGTTTGATAAAACACTGCAGGACGCTTTAAAGATTTTTTTTTTTTTTTTTTTTTTTTTTAATTATTATTTTTTCCCCCCCTCTACATCCCCAGAGCCAAATTTGACAAATTTATTCTAAACTCTAAGAGTCCAGACTCATTAAAAAAAAAAAAAAAAAAAAAAGGCGAGCAGACACAGACCTGCATCTTCTCTCTGTCGCGTTTCCAAGATGCACTTCCTCTTAATGACGTGCGGCACCACATCCACATCTCTGTGTTCTCATTAACAGCAAAACTTCAACAAGTACGCCGTGAGCATGGGCCCTCGAGACCTCTGCTACGGGCTCGACGACGACGAGCTGGACAGCGCCAGCAAGTGAGTACGACTGTGTTTATGGCAGGTTTTCTTTTTTCTTTTTCTTTTTTTTTTTTCTTTTCAAACAATGATTCGCCACCGGAGAGACGTACAGCACTTACGCCGTTTCACATATGCGCGCCTGGCAGTGTTGGGATGTGAGAACATACGACGGCTGACTGAAATTGAACTTTTTTTTTCCCCACCGGTTCAAAGTAATCGGTCTTTTTTAGCTCATGGTAACACTGCCCCCCAGTGGGCGCAACGGTAAACAGCACCTGCGACAGAGTTGGGATAGTGACTGTCACTGCTGCTATCGTTTCTCTGGGAAATAATAATAACAATAATAATAATGATGATGATAATGATAATAATAATAATAATTATTATAGGCATATGTTGAATATTGACCCAGTGTTTTTGGCTACAGGATCTCCTCAGAGGACAGCGGCGACGTGCCCTCCTACATCGAGGACAGCGACGACTCCTACTCTCTGGAGCTGGACAAGGACGCGTCCCGCTCGGGCCAGATGAACCTGCTGGAGGAGATCCTGGACTCCCTGAACACCTCGGCGTTGGAGCAGGGCAAACTGAGCGCCGCCAAGAGTCTGGATTTCTTCCGGTCCATGGAGGATCTGGACTACAGTCCGGTACGCAATCAATCAAGTGTCAAGCCTGGTCTGAACTGTGGCTGCTGTGTTTTTAGGGGGGGGGGGGGAGTTCAGGAAGGGCCTCGCCTCTGTTGTGTTATTTAGAAAATGTCCTAAGACAAGCGGCGTCAATTTCATCATTTTGTTTCAATTTCAATACAAATTACAGAAATAAACATTCCTATACATACTTCCATGCACGCATAGCCAATACAATACAATACAAATACTTGTATGCATTAAAACATGTCCCTAAATTATTATTAGTGACAATAGTTGTCAGCGCAGCTGCATTTGTCTTTGATTGGATTTGATTTCTTTGTTATTATTATCATCATTTTTATTATTAGTTTTTAAACATCGAGTGGCTCTAAATTATTTCCAAAGTGTTCATGGTCTTTGGTTTAGATTCAGAAACCTCTCTTACCATGAACACACAGCACCAAACTCTAAAGTGCAGCTGTTTCCCTCTGGCCACCGTGACAACGGTCAACCCACCACTCACTGTTTCCCCTCGACTGGAACAAACTCCACTCTTACTAAATGACACAACGATGTATCTCAAGACACAGGAACCCTTTTTTTTTTTTATTATTATTATAATTTTTTTTTTTTTTCTCGCTGCAAAGTTCTTTCCGGCCCTAAATGGCGCAGCAGCAGCAGCAGACAATCGTACACATGCTCTGGCTCCACTTCCTGGTGTTTATGATGTGGCATTTCCTGTCTCTGGGGAATCAAGGCTGCGACCTCCAGCTGTTCCACCACGACGGCGGCAGAGGAGAGCGGCTCCGCCGGGGGGGCCGAGCCCGGCGGCTGGAACATGGGCCAGGACGACAGCGCGCTGCACGGGAAGCACCTCCCCCCGTCCCCCCGCCGGCAGCCCAGCAAGAGCAGCCTGAAGGCCCCCAGGAGAGCTCGGGACCAGGACCCCGACGCCCCGGACCCTCACCTTCTACCTCCGGCGGGGCGACAGCCCGCCGACCGCTACTCCTGCTCGCCCTTGATGTCCCACAGGGTCACACCTGTGGCCACGCCACCGCCGCCGCCGCCACCGCCGCCGCCCCACCCCCGCAGCACCTCTGAAACTAGCTGCTCTCCGGCGCCGGCGGCTGGCCGCTCTAGAACCATCTCGGACCCTCAAGCCGGCTCGGAGCCCCCGCCGGCACAGAACCACGGCACACCCCCCACCACCTCCTCCACCAGCATCCTGAGGAGGAAGGTGCTGTCCAAGGAGACGGTGAAGCAGTACCAGGAGAAGGCGCTGCTGCAGATGCAGGGCAGCCGGAGCCCGCAGGAGGCCCCGAGCAGGAGCGGCCCGTCGGCCATGCACGTGCCCTGGGAGAAGGAGGCGACCAAGGAGGGGCTGATGGGCTTCGGCCTGTGCCTCGGTCAGACCAAAGGCTCGGCGGGGGCGGCAGGGGCGGGGGTGGGGCCGCAGGATCAAGGCCTCCTGGAGGAGATTGAGTCCATGTGTTGCCTGGGCTCCGTCCTGGGCACCGGCCTGCAGCTCTCACAGGTTCACTGCAACAGCGGCCACGCCCAGGTGCAGGGGAACACCACCGACAAGTTGTAGCGGCGGGTGGGGGGGACAGAGGGACGCGGCGGCGGCGGCGGCGGCGGCGTGTTGGACTGAAATAGAGCTTCGCCCATCGGCGAGGAGCTCCACAGAGCTTCCTGGATCTTTTATTTTGTTTGTTTGCTTGTTTGTTTTGTTTTTTTTACACTGGAGCGCCAGGAGGGACTCGCAAAACTAAGCCGACGTGGCCGCAAGCAAAGTGTGAACACACAGAGTCAGAACAGCAGAGCAAGAGACAGGAAGAGTCACACAACACAATACACTCTTAATACATGACATATATGTGCTTAGAGGTGTGTCTATATATGTGTGTGTGTGTGTGTATATATATATACACACACACACACACATATATAGACACATATACATATAAATATGTATATATGTATGTCTATACATACGTATACACACACACACACAATGTCAGAATTTAACCGATCGATTTCATTTAAAGAATCTCCCCCAATGCAATTATTAACTGTAAGTAAAACAGATTCAGAGTCTTTAGTGTCATTCAAACACGGCACGGGGGTTTGAACTCAACCACAGAAAAGCTCAATCGTGCTCACAGTGAACTACGTGTTGGGGGGGGGGGGGGCAAGAGAAGAGGAAAATGTGTTCTTGTTTTTAGGACGAAGGAGGGAAGCGGGTCTGCTTAAGCACAGCGTACATTCACCACGTTAGCAACCCCCCCCCCCCCCCCCCCGGGAGCCAAAGCGGGTCCACTCCCGTGGAACCAATGACACATTTTTCTCATCACAATGCCTTAACGCGGACATGTGGCTCGTGTTACTGACGGAGTCTTCCCACTCTATCAATTCCATAGCAGGTTCTTTTTGTTTTAACCCCCCCCCCCCCCCTCCCTCCCTCTGATATCCTCCCTGTCCAATGATCACCAGCCATCACCGCTCATCCATCACCCCGGTGCTGTCGTGGTAGTGTTGGGGTTTTTGTCCTTGTCACGAAACACGTTCAGCTGCCACCCTCAGTATATGTACAAATATATATATACATGTATGTACATACATGCATGTGTTCATATATATATATATATATATATATATATATATACATATATATACATACATATATACACATGCATATATATATATATATATATATATATACACATATGGTTATTTGTACATATATATGTACATGGTTGTATACATACATGTACATATATGTGTATACGGCAGCAGTTTTGCAGTCGCCCTGTAATGAAGCAATACAGCTCTCCTCAGAGAGCGCCCCCTCTGGTCGCAGATGCTCTGGTGGGGTGGGGGGGGTGGGTGAATGAAGAATGGCTTTGACTGGCAGACTCTCCCGTGGAGAGACGTGCCCCCCCCCCCCCGCCCCCCGCTCTGCCGCCGCAGCTCCGGAGAAAAAGAAGAAAGCCTTTTCTTTTTCTTCCCCCCCCACCCCGCCACCCCCCCCCCTGGGCTTGTGTGTGGATTATTACCTTTATGGTTTGTTGTTGCGGTGATTTACGCCCGACGCCAGCCGCCGTGGCACTTTAATAGCGGCCATTTCTCCACTTTTTGAGTGCTGCTCTGCGTTAACGATTGGCTCATAAAGTCTTTGGCGTGCTTCTAAAAGCCCTCCAATTGGTCTCCGGTACACACCCCCATCCAGCCCCAGAGAAGATGGGGAGGGGGGGCAGGGGGTGGGGGGGGGTCTCTGCACCGGCCTTGTTCAGTGGTGTAAACGCGTCTAAAAAAAAAGAAAAAAGAAAAAAACACAAACATGTATTTACTATGCAAAGATTCTTAAACTGGTCACTTTTCTTCAGCGGGAAAGACTTGAGGTGAGTCGTGAAAATCCCTCTAGTTTCCTATCAGACATTTCTGTGCGTCCAAATATGGAGAGAGAGTGTTATATTGACGGTGTGAGCTCTGTGAGGTGTGTCTTTGGGAGTTGTCGACGGCTTGGAGTGAATGGCGTGCCTTACAATGAGAATGACCGCCCAGCGGAGCAGACAGTATTAGAAGACAAGATGTTTATGCAACGGTTTGAGACCACCTCCAATCCCAGCCAGGAATATTGTGGTACTTACATGATAAACAGATGCTAAAAACCTTTTGGGTTTTTTTTTTTGTTTTTTTCTTTATTTTTTTTCTTCAAGCTAAAAACTGACCTGAAATGAACCGGGGTACTTTTCTGTCTTGTCTTTTTTTCTTCTTTTTTCTTCTTTTTTTTATTGGTTTGTTTTTTGTTAAGTAGCAGTTTTGTTTAGAAGTTAGAGCTGCGTGCAGCTCAGCCGGACTCACTCAGGCGGTTCTCTCCGCTGCCAGGTGTATAGCTCTTTTCTTAACAAGGTACTTTTTGTTGTTGTTGTTGTACTAGTAGGTTATAACTTGTATAATTTTTCTCATTTTGTCGATTTTTTTTCTTTGAAAAAAAAAAAAAGAAAAAAAAAAAGAAAACATCTGTCAGAGGAGGTTCTCTCGTTGATTTCTTACGGATGCAGAATTATTTTCCACTGAATAATAGACGTGTATTTTTGCTGGCTTGAGTTTATATTACGTGAATAATATATATATATATATATAAATATATAACTGTTGATGTACGATAGGTTGAACAGACAAAAAAAAAAAGAAAAATGACACCTACTATTTGAATGTTTCAGATTTTTTTATTTTTGAAAAAAAACAAAACAATTGTAAAGTAGCGGAGGTGACGTGTAGCCCCTCCGGCTGCAGGGACGGACGTTCAACACCTTCGCCGTGGAAACCGCGGGACTGACGCTTGTATTTGTACGCGGTACAGTGCTTCTTGTTGTAGCTGCATGTGTGTACCTGTGCGTGCGTGTGTGTGTGGGTGTGCGTGTGTGTGTGTGTGGGTGCTAATAATTCAGTTTCGGTCTTGCAGCCGTGCTCTGTTCTGCCGGTGTTAATTCATTAATTTGTCATTTCAGTATTCAGAATGTCCATCAGTTGGAGCTGTAGTGGAGCTCTTCTGTTTTCTACAACACACACTCACACACACACACACACACACACACACACACACACACATCTTGCCTTGTTTTTATTGCTTTTTTTGGGTAACGCTTTATGTTACAGTTCTTGTAATAAGCATTAGTTGTAGTAGTTAGTAAGTACCCATAAGAGGCTTTTTAACGTTAATAAACGTTAGTAACACCGTTTTAATACTTGTGAACAGTTGATTATGCTTTTCGCAGCGATCTGATCTCAAACGAGAACGATGCCTTATGATGGCTAATAAAAGGCTTATTACATATTTATTAATGACTAAAATTGACTTTGACCCGATGAAATTGGGGGGAAAAACAAAACAAAACTGCACAACACAACTGTTCCAAAGACGGCCAGAATAGTTTAATTGTTGCATGAGGCGTGACAGGGTGCTCGTTACCTCTTCACTGATACTTATTCCAAGCGCCTTAATGCTTACTAATGTTAATAAGCATCTCATAGGGTGCTTATTACCTATCGAGTAATGCTTATTACAAGAACTGGAACATAAAGTGTTGCCCGTTCTTGGTTTTTCTTCCTCTCTCTTCATGGTGGAGTCCGGTGTCATCCTGCCTTGTGTTTTTGCTTTAAGCAAAGGAAGCATTTCAACTCTGGTTACGTTAGATGAAACAAGGAAGTACTTGATCGATCGACTACTGTAAAAAAAAAAAAAAAGAAGAAGAAAAAAAAGAGAAAAAAAAGGTGGAACGAAAAGCTTTATGATCTTCGGCCCAGTTTGCACAGATCCCGGCCAACCGTGATCAAGCGTTTGTCTTCGGCGAATGTGCATTTCAGTGTTTGCAGCAGGCAAGTTGTGCAAATATAGACGAGCCCAACACGGTGGAAACCTTTCATCGCCGTGAGATGTCTTCAATTTAACAAATTCCAAGGCGGGAGATGAAAGAATATGTAGCAGCTCAGACTGAGGTACGATCCAGTGAGATCATCATCACAGCAGGAATTTTAACATTTCCCCATCACCCACCACTTCTTGAAAAAGTGTGCGTTCATCGTAGTGACAACTTTAGACAAGTTATCTTTTTTTTTAAAATCTTTTTTGGATCATTTCTAGCCAGTTGTTGTCATGACGATTAACTCTGCTGTGTCAGTGACTGCGGTTCTTTTTTTGTCACAGCACACTTTGCATGTTGTCACTGCATCAAGGGGGGGGGGACTGTCTTAGAAAACGTGAGGTCAATCTAACGTGCTATTCATGAGTAACTGCACAATGTATGCACTGTGAACTGAAAATAAATTATACTGGTTCATGCCTATGCAACTCCGGACTGCGGACTTTCTTGCACCGACGAGAAGTAAGACGACTGTTGAAATGTCATCTGTTGAAAGAAGCAGCTGGTTTATTTGCTATTTTGGTCCCTGATAGTTTTTTTTTTTTTTTTTTTTTTTTATTATTATTGCTTAGAAAAGAAAAGAAATGCTGCTCTATTTTAGATTTACAAAAATGAAAAATGAGTTAGATGATGAGTAAGAAACCCTTAAATTTAATCACATTTAAAAAAACAACAACAACAAAAAAAACAATAATATTGACAACCAGAGAAGAAACAAAATTCACAGCTTTTAAAACAAAAGGAAGCACTTACACTTGACATCACACTGGACTACATATATTCCTGGTCTCTAGCAACATACAGGTCAGCTGAGTGGAATCACATACAATATTCAAGCCAGACATAAAGGAAAAAGCCATGACATGATCCTGAAAACAATCAGTGGAAATGAATCACTGGCAGCAGCACTGAGCATGCGGCGGCCACACCAAGAGCTGGAAGGACATTTCCATTTAATAAATAGAAGTAGCTGATGTTTTATTAACTTAAACCATCATCTAACACAGTGGTTCTCAACTGGTGGGAGTCTCAGGACCCACATTGTTTTCCTTATGAAGTCGTGGCCCAAATTCATCCCACAAAAATCAAAACGCCAGCCCACTTCCTATCATGTCTAGTCAATAAATGATTGAAATTACTGAGTTTAAATAGTGTGTCCTGCAAATAGCCCACCGAGCCACGACCCAATCAAAACAGCTCCGGGACCTGCTTCTGGGTCACGACCCACCAGTTGAGAACTGTTGGCCTGACTCCAAACCCTTGGAAGTGGAAGGAGCTGAACTGGGACCGGCAACGGAAACGCTGTACCGTCCATCACTTCCTGCCAGGACGACTCTCCGCTTGCCCGGCTCCTCCTCCTCCTGCTCCTCCTCCTGCTCCTCCTCCTCAGATGAGCCTCTCGGTGGGCGGTGGCTGGGTGATGCTCCACATCTCCACCCGGGAGCCCTCCTTCTCCTGCCGGCTGGGGCTGTAGGTGCCACGAGTGGCCCGGCGGCCCAGCGCCGCCGCCGCCAGGCCCACGGAGGCGAGGATCAGGAGCAGCAGCAGCACGGCGGACGACAGGCTGGCGGCCAGCAAGAGGTCAGAGGTCGATCCCTGAGAGGTCAGCTGGCGGTGGGCAGCAAAGGGAGAAAGGAAGGATTGAAGGTTTTTTTCTTTTGCGAGTGGAGGCTGACCTGGCCTTACGAGCTGCGCATTCTGTGAAGATCCCACACGCTTTCAAAACATTTCAATAAAATGCCACTTTCAAGTTGTCAGTGCATAAGATTTGGCTGGATTCGTGATTATTGGACCGGACCTTTAAGAAATCATACAACATCGACAAGGTTTTAATAAGCTGAGCAAAAGTACAAACAAGTTGGCCTTCCATATTGTAGAAGACAGCAATGAGACGACAGAGAGACAAACTCGTCACTGAGACTAAAAGCAAACCGCTTGTTTGCACTCATTCTTTGCGAAGTGCAACAGCTGAGCCTGTTGCGTTGCAGAGGAATCGCCAACCGAACCTTCGCCCTCCACTCCAGCCGCGGTGGCTTCGTCGTGCCAGCTAATGGATCTCCCGACTCAGCTAAGTCTTCCAGGCTCTCACGAGTGCTTATCCAATCACACTTCAGCGTTTTCTCCGTATAGATTTAGGCCTTCAGCAGGTTGCAAGTTGCAAGTGAATGATGAATAATTGGAGCAGCAGCAGCAGCAGCAACAGGTGCACTTGCAACTGGGCGGCCGATTACTCATCACGCTTCTGGCTGACCATACTTTTCTTTACTAAAACGTTTATTTATGTATTTATTTGTATTTTTTAAATCTTGTGAATCAGAAAACAAGGGGGGGGGGGGGATCAACGAGGAAAGCGTCTCTGCAAAGGAAGACAACCTGCCGCATCCCGGGGCGGAAGCTAACGAACGCTCCGCGGCTCCCTGCACAGCGTCTCTGTCGACTCCCGGGAAGCTTCCTGACTGTCACAGCGGCACAGTGGGCTGTCGGAGCCGGCGCTGACACATGGCGAGCCAGAGCAGCCTGCAGCCAGGACCCGCCATCAGTCACTGGGCTGACACACACACACACACACACACACACACACACACACACACACACACACAAGCATGCAGATACGGAGACGTCTTGCTAAGCAGTCTCTGAGGCTTCACAGCGAGGCCTCACTGTGAAGCCCCGCGCAGAGCCGCTACACACAGCGCCAGGCTTCCCTGCTGTCAGCATTATCAACCTGCTCCGAGTGCGCGCGTGTGTGTGTGTGTGTGTGAGAGAGAGAGAGAGAGAGAGAGAGAGCGCCTGCCAGGATAAGCTGCCCTCACACGCTCCTGTGAAGCCGAGCGAACTTCTCCGAATGCCACCAGCTTCTCTGCTGAAACTGCACTTCAGCAGCAGATGCTGGGCTTTTTTTTTTTTTTTTTTTGCTGGCAAAGCACATCTCTCCCCCTCTTCCCCCTCCCCCCCCACCGTCTCACTCCCTCTCTCAAAGGATGGCCACATCAGTGCCAACCGCCTCCTCCTCCTCCTCCTCCCCCCTCTTCCCTCCTCCCTCCTCCCTCCTGTGGGAGGCGCTGACGCGGACAGGTACACACAGGCCTGACAAACATGACATGGGAGTTGAGCGTGCGCGATCCCGCCAGCGCCCCCCCAGCGGGGCTCAGGCGGTAAATAGTGCGTGGACCATTCAGACACACGGGGATCCTCCGCTCGGCGTGTTTTTGTCTGCGGTGGAAAAGCTCCGCCAGGACGTTTTTGCTCGTGAATGTCGTCGCCTCTTTAAGAGGTCAGCTGACGAGGCCAGGTGAACGAGGAACGAGTCGAGTGTGTTTCCTCGACGTCTGTTTCGCAAAACACCGCTTATATTTGTCCACCTGCGGAATATGGAGAAGCTCCCATAAGGCATCAATGTTAGCGGGGAGCTGAGACTCGCGATTTCTGCCCGCAGGGCGTAAACAGAGGGCTAAATACCAGGCCACTGTCTGAAAAAGTGAACATAACTGCGTCACCTTCAGAGGTCTTTTGGATTGTGCTGCCCTAAGTTGTACTTTATTCACCCTGGAGTTCATTGCAGCTCCAGTTTATTATTACTTCCTGTTTTATTTCCAAAGGCCTCACGCTTCCTGTCTGGCTTCCTCTTCGTGACGGCGCCTCTGCCTTGATTACCTCATCAGTCTCACCTGCTCCTCTCTCTCTTTGTTTCCCTCCCTTTCGGATGGCTCGCCTCTCCTCTCCTGACGTGACATTGACTGATTCCCTCTGATTGGATGAGCTTTGGCCCCGCCTCCCTGACTGCCAGATCGTCGTCCCCCGCGGTGACTTTTTCCAACCGTTGCTGGTGCTTTCTACACGTGTCTTCTCTCAGTGTTTTCCAAAGCTTTTAGCAACAATGTGTCTGTGTAGACAAACAACAAGTCACCGTTTTAAAGGTTCAACTGGAATACTGTGCTGCCAATACAGGGGTCGATGCAGCTTTTTGCTTTTGGCACAAATCAAAGAGCTACGCATGTGAATCACTCCAAATAAAAGTGCTACATTCTTATTTGGAAGTGCACAGACCTCTCAAGGCGACACGGTGGCGCAGTGCTCAGCGCTGTAAGAGGCCCCAGCAGACCCCTGCAGCCCTGGGTTCAGGAACAGGCAGGTATTGAGGATGGATGGATGGTTGGATGGAGGATGGATGATGGATGGTTGGATGGATGGTTGGATGGATGGTTGGATGGATGGATGGATGGTTGGATGGATGGATAGTTGGATGGATGGTTGGTTGGATGGTTGGATGGATGGATAGTTGGTTGGATGGTTGGATGGATGGATGGATGATGGATGGATGGTTGGATGGATGGTTGGATGGATGGATAGTTGGATGGATGGTTGGTTGGATGGTTGGATGGATGGATAGTTGGTTGGATGGTTGGATGGATGGATGGATGATGGATGGATGGTTGGATGGATGGTTGGATGGATGGATAGTTGGATGGATGGATGGTTGGATGGATGGTTGGATGGATGGATAGTTGGTTGGATGGTTGGATGGATGGATGGTTGGTTGGATGGTTGGATGGATGGATAGTTGGATGGATGGTTGGTTGGATGGATGGTTGGATGGATGGATGGTTGGATGGATGGTTGGATGGATGGATGGATGGTTGGATGGATGGTTGGATGGATGGTTGGTTGGATGGTTGGATGGATGGATAGTTGGATGGATGGTTGGTTGGATGGATGGATGGATGGATGGATGGATGGATGGATAGTTGGATGGATGGATGGATGGATGGATGGATAGTTGGATGGATGGACGGTTGGATGGATGGATGGATGGTTGGATGGATGGATGGATGGATGGTTGGATGGATGGATGGATGGATGGATGGTTGGATGGATGGATGGATGGATAGTTGGATGGATGGATGGATGGATGGATAGTTGGATGGATGGACGGTTGGATGGATGGATGGATGGTTGGATGGATGGATGGTTGGATGGTTGGATGGATGGTTGGATGGTTGGATGGATGGATGGTTGGATGGATGGATGGTTGGATGGATGGATGGTTGGATGGATGGTTGGATGGATGGATGGTTGGATGAATGGATGGTTGGATGGTTGGATGGATGGTTGGATGGATGGATGGATGGTTGGATGGATGGTTGGTTGGATGGATGGATAGTTGGATGGATGGTTGGTTGGATGGATGGATGGATGGACGGATGGTTGGATGGATGGATGGATGGATGGATGTTACCAGAGTTACCAGTAGGGGTCCTGAGGTCCTACAGGCTTTTCCTTTACTGCTTTTCTTGACTTTAACTTTTACTTATTTTTCCCCCCGCTACATTAAAACACTCTCACTGAGGTAAGAGTGTTAAGAGTCACGCCGGTGTTCACACTGAGGTTTCTAAATGTCGTGACCTTGTGGCTTTTCACGCAGCCTGTTTGCCACCGCGCGGCTACGAACTTGCGCTATTCTGGGCTCCACTCGCGCCACATCTCGTTAAGAGGGATTAAGTGTTGGTCGTCGCAGGAGCCACCTGACTTTGTCCTGTCTGTTCCTTCACACACACACACACACACACGCACACACACACACACACACAGCAATCAATGAAAGGGCCGGGAATGTCTGTGATTAGCCCTCGGGGCCCGAGGCGAGCGCAGGGGAGAAGATGAAGAGGAGGAAGTTGAAAGGGACGGCGTTTTGGTCGTTTGGAGGAAATGAGAAAGTTAGTTCAGAGGAAGCAACAAAACAGAAAAGAAAAAAGGAGACAGAAGACAAGAGGCAGAAGATGATGAGATGTTTTCTTTTTCTGTTTTTAATTTGACAACAACAGAGACAGAACGCAAGGACAGAAAATGATGAAGGAGAGTCACACAAGCAGGTGGTAGTGCTCAGACATGGACCGCAAAGTCGGGCGGCACACACAATGGGCTGGACCAGGGGTCACCAACGGCAGGTCGGCCCCTCAAGGACCACGTGAGTGGCCCGCAGGGCTGTTCTAAAAATAGCACAACTAATTGAGCTGCGTCTGGAATTCAATTTTATCCAACCTTGTCAAGTCATTGTTGATAATTATTGAGAACTCATTAACATGATCGGGATCTTCTCATAGATCAGCATCATCAATGATAATTAATTACGAAAGGCTCAGGGGAAAAAAAAAAAAAAAATGTTATTTTAAAAGAGTGAGGCAAACTGGTTGCCCTTCACACAGGACCCAGTACCCATGAAGAAGTTCTCAGGTTGAAAGGTTGGTGACCCCTGGGCTAGACACGCAACATAGCAACAAATCCCTAAGCAAGTAGACAGCGAGGGGAACGCTTGACCACGACAGCACGACGGGTGGTGAACAGGAATCAGTCAGGCAGAGCAGAGCTGCGGAGAACCCAGGACTTTAAATACCCCCCCCCCTACCTCTAGCACAGAGGAAGGTTTGGAGATTCTGTTGGGTTTTTTGTTTTTTTGTTTTTTTTTGTCGAGACAGTGACTGTCAGTGAGCGAGCTCGCTGCTCTGAACGCTCGTCAAGAACAAAGTGAGACGTCTCCGCCGTCTTCCAGCTCCCTCTGGGCGCCGTTGGAACTACTACGCCGGGTTTGATAGTTCCCAGTTTTCATATGTTTGGAGCTCCCCCCCCGCCGAAGACAAAAATCCAGCTCACACAAGACTGACAGGGAACCCACAGCCGTGAGAGACGTTCTAAACAAGGCGTATTTAGAATGTTTCCGCGCGGCATCGAGGTCGGCTTCGCTCCCCGTAGCCTCGGTTTCCGCAAAAACTCTCCTGCGAGTTTTCCTGCCCAACTCGTCATCTGCATCGCTGCGACGTCGTCTTAAAGCAAAGCTACTGACTGAAAGTTCAACACTAGAAATGAGTAATGCTTCGGTTAAGCGCTAAGGATTTTTTTTTCTTTTTTTTTGGTTCTTTTAAGCCACCTTTCAGCCAAAACAATGGCAGATGTCAGTCCTTCCAGGGGATTGTAACGTAGCCATTCCTTGTCTTTCATAGATGTAATGCATTGATCTAATGGTCACTGGATGGATGCATAGTAGATTGGGGCAGCTCGTTAGTACGGTGTCATAAAAATATAGACGTGCTGAGTTAAGGTGCTGTTCATTAAATCTGGTTTAAGGCACTTTCTGTGTGTGTGTGTGTGTGTGTGTGTGTGTGTGTGTGTGTGTGTGTGTGTGTGTGTGTGTGTGTGTGATCTGAAGAACCCTCATAAATACCCTTTCTTGCAGTGCGAGCGAATGCCAGCCAAATCAACTCGCATGCAGCACCCAGCAACGGGTGCAGAGAAGACACACACACGCACACGCGCACACACACACACACACACACACACACACACACACACACTCATTCATTCGCCCCCCATTCGACTTCAGGCTCGTCGTCCAGCCTGAGGATGAGGTAGGAGAGCAGCTGGAACAGGTTCTGCCACAGCAGCACCGCCACGTAAAAGTAAATGTCGCTTACATCCGTCTGGCACATGTCTCCGGCGAAGCTCATGTCGCACACGCACATGAACTTGTCGATGAGGTTGCGGCAGTAGCCTCCGTTCTGACAGGGGTTGGACTTGCACTCGTCCACTTCCTGCTCGCACCTGCGCACACGGGAACGCAACGAGTCTTGTCAGGGGGGCGGAAACTCCGAGGGAAGTTGGAGGGTGATATTAGTTGAGTGAATGCAGGAGGAGGGGAAAATAGCCCTTGCGTATGGTGGCTGTTTCAATTCTAGCATTTCACACATCCGGACGCGTTTTCACATGGTCTAAGTCTCAAGCAGCCAATAAGCTTCACTTCTAATTGTGTTGAAAACAGGAAACAGCTGCTGCCAGCTGCCAGCTGCTAGCCCGGCTGCCTAGCTGCCGCTAAAGGAGATAAATTAGCATGGATGTTGCAGTAGGGTCTAGTAGTAGGGTTTTTTTTTGTTTTTTTTTGAGACGAGACAGAATTTTCCCATCAAGAAAGAGCAACTGAACTGAAGGGTTTTCTTGGTGGAAAAGCAACAGTCTAATTGTCATCAATAAAAGAACGGAAAAATTAAGCTGTTGCTATTTAGGAGAGATGGCGGTGTATTTTTTTTCTTTACCGCCATCTCTCCTAAATATAAGAAAGGATTGCTACAACTTGAAGAATCAATCATGGGTCTTTATCATCTTGATACTGACAGAAATGGTAAAACTGTGGGTCCCTTAATGGCTCACTTTGTCTGGACGAATCTGACTTGATTTGAAGTCTACATTCCGAACTGTGTGTCCCTCCTACCGGTGTCCGATGAAGCCTTGGGGACAGTCGCAGGACAGCTCTCGCTCGGTGCAGTTGCCTCCATTGAAGCAGGTGTAGTTCCGCGTGTCATCGCCACACACTGAAACGGGCAGCTTGGGCCTCCTGCTCGGAGACACATAGCCGGTCACTGTAGTGCATTGTAGTACGTCTCACGCAAAGGATCGGCCAGACGGGAGCTGCATTATTCAGCTTGCTACAGCTGCCCACGCGGGAGACGGAGAGGCTTAGCAGGGCAACGAGGGGTAATAAGATTAAACATAGCTGGCAACTTTTCCCTTGCAGTGTGTCGAGTCAGGGAGGAATGAAAGATTCGACTGCTTCTCCTCGGCCTTTTGTTTGTGCCTTAAGCGCAAAAGCTCACACTTCCTGCAACTTCACATTCACCCCCTCCCCCGATGGCAGGGGAAAAAAAAACCCTGCTGTCTTTATTTTGAAAGGGCATGATTTTTTGGGTGGATGATGCTTTCACAATGGAGGGCTAAAAATACACTTGAACACCAACTGCCAGTCATCCCACAACAGTAGACGTCTCGTTTCAAGCCAAACCGTGTCACGGTAATATTAGCTCTGTTCCGCGTTTTGTTGCGCACGTTTGAACAGAAAACAAAACAGAAAACAGAAAACAAAAAAAAAACAAAAAACAGCCCGACAAAGCATTGGAGACATCCTGCTGCATGACATTTGAGAGACAAACATCTGACAGGAGACAAATAGAACACCTGAGCAATGGAAGGGGAGAACGGCACTTACACTCTCCTCACAACGATGTACCACGGAATTTCCTCAATGCGCTCACTGGAGAGGAGCAGGCACAAAGGCAGGGGGGTGGTGGTGGTGGTGGTGGTGGTGGAGGGGGGGGTTTGGGGGGGTAGAAAGAGACACAAACAGGTAGACACAAACAAAAAGAAAGTCATTTTTGATGAAAACTTTGCAGCGCGGATGTTCCCAGTGAAGGGAGGCGCATGTGTCTGCCGCCTCGCCTTCCGCCACAACACATGCAAAGGATTCCTTCCCGTTCTCCCCGCGCAAAGAGGCGAAACGCGGGAGGCTGCGCGTTTTGCAGGATAAATGGTTGGAGGCGTTTCCCCCTGCTGGGGGGGGGGGGGAAGAGGAAGAGAGACAGCCTGCTCTCTGCCGCGGAGCCCTGTGTAGTGAGGCGCCGCGGCAGACCGAGGGCCCTTTTTCCTGGCTGACACCGGGAATAGATCGGCAGCATCCCAGGCGCTCTCGCCGCAGGCGCGGTTGAAATGCCTGAGCGCGGAGGAGGCTCAGATGCCGCCGCGCATTTGCAGGCGATGGATGTTGTTTGTGTTGTCTGCGCGGTCCCTTGCTTCTGCAATTTGGAGCGTTTACTCTGTGCTCTCTGACTGCGGGGCTAGCCGAGCTCTCCCAAACTGCTCACAGGAGAGCAATCATCGTCAGAGCGTGAAATATTTATGCCGGGGTTGTTTCCTCCTCCCAGCTTCCGTTCTGGATTCACCGGAAGCGCGTCTGCGCGCTCTCGCTCTCGTCTATCTGATTGCACCCCACTGCGCCTCCGCGGCTGGGCGTATCGATCTAAATGTGGACAGTGTCGATACCAAGGTGAGCGCTGGCATCAGATCGATACTTGGGTCGCGAGATCGATACTTTTCTTGCGGTTGCTCTTCTAAATATCTAGTTGCAGATCACTGCAACTTGCCTACGGCTCCTCCCCAAGTCTGTCTGAAATGAACGTCGTAGCCGTCCGTCTCTCCGTCAGGACAGACAACCTGACTTGATGTGACCATGACCGGGGTGCGCAACCCACTCATTTTTAAATTGCAATTAAGCTCTGAATTTCTATAGTTAACCGCGACATTTTGATTTGTGGGGGCGCCCCACCATTCGCTGTGTAAATTGCACAAAATACACTACAGCTAACGTTCTGAGGACCGCTTGAAGACCTGACTACGGGCAAATGGAAGGGACGAAAGGCTCGCGATTAAAAAAAAACCTGTCCGTTTTGCCTCATATTGAATCTCATCATGATCAAATGTTTACAGCCTTGTCATGACTTTTCAAGTAAAAAGTATCGTTATCAGTATCGGCCACTCCAGCCCTGTATTTCAGTATATCCAGTATAGCGACCTACCTGCACAGGGGTCCGGTGTAGTTTTCAGCGCAGAGGCAGGCGTACCGGTCCGGCCCATGCAGACAGGTGCCTCCGTTGGCGCACAGGTGGTTTTCGCACACGTCCGCCTCCTGGTCACAGTTGACCCCTGCAAAGCCAAATGCGCAGGCGCAGGAGTAGGTCGCCCCGCTCACGCTGCAGTTGCCGTGAACGCACGGGTTGGACGCGCAGGTGTCCACGAAGAAATCGCAGCGTTTGCCCGCCCAGCCGCGCGCGCAGCTGCACTCGAAGGCGTTGAAGCGGTCCCGGCACTCGCCCCCGTGCCAACAAGGGTTGGGCTGGCACACCGGAGACCCCACGCAGCCGAGCAGCGGTGGCCGCGGCGAGCTCAGGACGAACTGCTCCTCCTGAACCCGCGGCAGGGTGACGTCAGACGGGCCGAGGTAGGGCAAGGCCACGCCGGCCAGCTCCACCGTGCCCAGGCACCCTGCCAGGGACCAGCCGGCCTCGGGGGCCAGGCCACCCAGGTAGATGTCCACCCCTTGCCTGAGGAAGTCCAGGTTGCCGAGTCGGGCCCTGGAGGTGACGGCCTCCTCTATCCTTCCGTCCACCACCAGGGTCCAGCGGGAGGTGAGCGCCCACGGCGTGGCCATGAAGAGTTGGACGCTGTGCCACGCGCCGTCGCTGACGCTCGACCTGCTGCTGAGGCTGACGGAGGCCGCGCCCTCCTCCTCCCGCTCCTCCACCTCCCCAGAGGCGGAGCTCTGCAGCTCCACGACCAGGAGGCCGTCCTGCACCGACAGCGTGAGGAACGCCGAGCCCGCCTCGGCGTGGAGGACGGCCGCATTCCGCTTCCGCGTACGCAGGTCCAGGGAGAGGTTGGTGAGATTGCGGGAGATTTGACCATTTCCTTGGTAGGTCAGCACAGTGCTGTCGTTCAGGAATGACGCATTGGCGTAGCCTGAGGGACGAAAGCGCAGCATATGTATTGTACATGTGGATAGGACACACTCATGCTATGAACGTTGGTACTCAGGCCAACCCTGTTTTATGGGCCGCTTGCTTTACATTGCATAGCCAGATTGAGGCTCGTATGTAATGGTTTTGTTTGCTGAAGGTCGTGGCCACTCAAGTCTTAAATCAATGGCAACAAATTGCAAAGTAAGGGTGTTCATTATTAGCTAATGCGCGTGCGGAATCAGCAAAACACTGTGTTAGGCTGTTGGAGA
Source organism: Nelusetta ayraudi (assembly GCF_046127955.1). NCBI lineage: Eukaryota > Metazoa > Chordata > Actinopteri > Tetraodontiformes > Monacanthidae > Nelusetta > Nelusetta ayraudi. Next base: position 217,095 of record NW_027466254.1, read on the forward strand.
AAATACAGCGATAAACTAGCATAGAGATCTGCAAGGTGATTTAAAGAAAACAAGCCTTGCATATTTTTACCACCCTTGTGCACCATTACTGTATCATGGGCTATGAACAATAGTCACTCAGGGAACATGGCTGCGACTCAAGGGCAACATTAAAGCCTGTTTAAATAATAATCAGCTGGAAAAACACAAATCAGTGTAGTACCACAGTTACACCAAACATCTTTCAACATTTTAATGAAGTCCTTTCTACAAAGCTGTGCCATAGGGGAAGTCCCACTGATTTTTTTTTTTTAAGGGGCATTCTGCATTAAACATTGGATATTCCCTGTGAACCTCAGCTGGTCCTAAACTAATAAGACAACCGTGTGTGATGCATATTACCGGTGTTGAAAATCTGGGACCTCACTCACATTCGTATCCCTCATTCAGCGTCCGGCATTCTGAGTCAGTGGGGCAAGGCGACAGCTCGCACCACCTGACCTCCTCACAGCGCCGCCCTGCTGTCTTGGGGGGGCATTCGCAGGTGAAGTCATCCCACGTGGAGTAGCACACGCCGCCGTTGAGACAGGGGTTCCTCTGCAGAGTCAAACATCAGCGTTAAACGCGGCCAATGTCATTTCTACTGGATGGAAACACTCCCTTGACTTCCATTGTGGCTCAGTCATTCTATGTTGTATCACGAGTGACACAAAGCAACAACAGAAATGAGCTTCACACTCACGCTGCAGATGTCGTCTCCGGAGCATCCAGCCGTTACGTTTTCCAGGAGTTTTGGGAGGAGAGATCTCACGGAGGTGTCCTTCCCGAAAAACTGCAGCCTCCTGTCACTGATTCTCAGGTCCTGGATGCAGCCTTTAAAATAGCCACCAAAGACTGAGGTGGCCCTGCTCAACGGCAAACCTCCCACATGCACAGCGTCCCCTGCTCGGACGGCCACTGAGCCCACCTCCGTATCTCCCTGTCTCTCGTCTGCCACATACAGCGTCAAGCGCTTCTCCGCCACCTCCACGCTCACAAAGTGGACCTGTCCGTCGTCGACCGCGCCCTCTGACCGCAGACTCTCCCAGCTGTCGAGCTGAACCGCGAGCTTCCCGTCCTCCAGCCACATGTCCAGGAAGTGGCTGCTGCCGTTGGTGAGCGCCAGGATGAGTCCATCCTGCCTTCGTGTGCGCAGGAAGAGGGAGACGGACAGGTTCCGATCCAGGTCCTCGTCCACGGTGAAGGCGGCGTAGCTGCGGGAGTCCTCGTTCCCGAACCGAGCAGCAACGTGCTCTGCAATAAAGAATGGTGGGGGGTGGGGGGGGAGTTGAGTGTTTCAAGACCAGGGGAGAGAACTGATGTGTGTAAAATGTGTTCGGAGCTCCACAAGACCTAACAGGAAGATCTCTGAGGTGCACAGCTGTGAAGTGTGCTCAACGGAGACAGGATATATATAATATTGCCTGCAGTCAGACAGAAAAACATTGCTTTAAATTTCTGTTTGGGATTGATTGAAATTCATACAATCCACCCTGACAGGGGTCAGGGGCTTTGCTTTGAGAACTGGAGGTAATTCTGTTGTCTAATGTCTCATGCCAACGCACAGAGGAGGGACAGCGCCCTCGCATTGCGTTTGTCAGCCCGCTGGACGAGTGAAACAATGGAAAACACACAGGCCAGGAGCCAGAGCTGGGAAGGGATTACCTTACAAATGAATTGGTTGCAATTGCAAGTTGCCATGTTGACAATGGAACCGTTAGTGTGGCCATTTCAATGACTTCCTCAAAGTAATGTAACTAATTCAATTTCATTATGTTTTTAATTACATTCCTGGATTTTGAGTTCATGTTCTCAACTGTTTCGACTTGACAGTGTTGAAATTGGCCAGATGTAATTTGTGGAGTAATTCAACAATTAACTGTCATTTAATTGCACATTTTTTTCCCAGTCATGTAACTGATCACAATTATCTTTATTTCGTAATTAAAAAGGCCTCACGCAGAAACATTAAATGATTGATGCGTCTGTACTGGCACCACACCGGGCTGCCCGGTCAGATAATCTGCGGGGGGGGGGCTTTTTCAACAGAAACCTGCTCATCAGTTTGCTCCGCGGCCTTTTAGTTCCGGAGACGTCGCCTCGCAAGTCCTGAGTATTTTCAAAATAGACTCCTTTACATCCCTAATCCATTGCGAGTAAGAGGATCTCTGCCTCTGTCCTGTCCCGCAGCGTTTGATCGGCCTCGTCTCCTGCTCAACATCAGCCGCTGAGGCTCTTACCTCATACCTGGAGAGCGACCCCGAACCTCCTTTATGGGGACGAACAACAGTAACCTGTGTGGGGAACATTCTGCCACAGATTGTGGATCAAGGCGGTCGCTCTTCATTTCACACCTACCCTCCTCGCAGTCGTGCCCTGTGTACGGCCGAGGACAGCGGCACCGGTAGCTCTGCCACAGGTTGACGCAATCCCCTCTGTTCTGGCAAGGCACGTCCAGGCAGCGGTCCCTCCGGCGGCAGCCCGGGGACACGCTGACGGCGGAGTCGCTCGGCCACCCCTCTGGCACGACCGGCTGACCGTCCACGAACACATCCCGCATGCAGCCGATGAATTCCGGGAGGCCGGACTCCTCCAGCCCTCCTCCGATCAAAGTGTCCCGAGGACGGGAGGCCGGCCAGGCCAGGCCGCTCCGGACTGAGGCTGCCTTGAGGCACGGCCGACCTCCGCAGCCCCCGGCCTGGTCCGGGAGCTCCAGGCTGAGGACCCCTTGGTCTAGCACTGCCTTTGCTGTGTGCCACTCCCCGTCTGTGACATTGTGCGGAAGCTCCAGGACCTGGCTCCAGCTTCCTGCCCCAGCGGAGGCCTCCTTCTTCTCCTCCTCCTCCTCCTCCTCCTTCATTTCCTCCTTCTTCAGCGTGAGGCGAAGCTGCCCTTTGTTCAGCTCCAGGTTCAGCAGAGAACCCCCGCTGCTCCGCTGGACGAGCGAAGCTCTGGGCAGCAGGGTCTGGAAGCTGAGGAGGAGGACGCAGGGCGTCTCAGTCTCCACCGGGGGGCTGGTGCGCAGCCGCAGGAAGCCCCGGCGCTCGAAGGAGAAGGCGGTGGACGTCTGGCAGAGGGGTCCGGTGAAGCCGGGCTCGCAGGAGCAGGTGTATCCATGCTCTCCATCCCGCAGCAGGGGGGAGCAGGCGGCCTGGTTCTGGCACTCGTGGCGCTCGCAGCCCGTCAGCCTCCGCTCGCAGTTTGCGCCGCCGTAGAGGGCGCCGCCGAGACGCCGCCCCAGGCAGTGGCAGGTGTATCCCCCGACGCCGCTCTCACACCTGCCGCCATTCTGACACGGGTTGGGGTCGCACTGGTCGATCGGCTCCTGGCAGAGGGAGCCTGCGGGCACAGAGGCGTAGCACAGCACGTCACGCGACTGGAAGCCTGATTGAGGCACCGCTTCTCGGTCGAGCGTTGCGCACCTGTGGGACGGACTGTCGTCAGCCTCTCACTGTCGGCGCCCTCGTAAGTGATAGTTGTGACAGCGGCCGCATTGCAGTTACACTCAGCACGCTGGCGCCGTGTTATTACGCGGACACGTTGCATAATGACGGCTGTTGAGCAAACAGTTGGACAAGCGCCCGTCCCTGAGCTCCCGTATTCTCAGTGGCCGCGTATTAAAGTCTATCCCGGTTTCTTTTGTTCACTTACAGCCATTTTTTGTTTTGGAGGCCCATTCATTCCTGGTGCGAACGTCGAGTAAGTTTACAGTAGCACTGGCAAACTATCCGTTTCACCCAAAAGCCTCACACACTCAGGAAATACTCAGGTGCGGATCATTTCGAACAGTGTCGTTCTCCTACCTGAGTCTCTTTCACGCGTTGTTATGCTTTTCACGCCACCACCTTTACATTTAAAGCACCGCGTACACACTTTGTCATGTTAAGCAACAATATCCAGTGAAACCTATTGAGGATAGTTTACGTAAAAAGCACTTGTCAACTACGCAGGTTAGTGTTTTATAAGCAAGGAAAACGATTGAACAACATTAGAGCCAAATGCCTATTATGCAATCAATGCACATTACGCAAAAATAAAAATGGAAAAAAAAAAAAAAAAAATGTACCCAATTACCTGTTTTGAGCAACAATATCCCCCAAATCCATGGTGCTGCCGTCCACATCATCCCGTCACTTTTTCCCCCCAAGAGACCCAATCTTGTCCATGTGCACCATATTATTTTGAGCGTGTACAGGCCCGACTGGCGGAGTTCTGCTTTCCGTCTACTCCTCTACAATCACGTACGGCTGACTGGCTCCAGTCAGGAGACCGGCAAAGCCATATCCCAGGGATTAGGCTAATGCTATTTGGCCACCTTACTGAGTCAGTGCCACTGCTGCTGGCAGAGTGTCAATTTTTAGACACAACTCCCAGCAGGCAACAGCTCGTCGTCTTACCTACTTCTCTAGTCTTGTGTAACTAGTGCTAGGATTTTCTGCTTGGATATGAAAGAAATGGCAAAATAACTTTGAAAATTTTGTATACAGAAACAAACAATTACATTCAACAAGTGCAAGAGACTTTTTTCCTTTAGATTTCCATAAATGAATATCGAATGTGCTGTGCCTTAACCGCCATATACAAATTTATCTGCACCTTTGATTTTTTTTTTATTTATTTATTATTTCAAAATGTGAAAACATGCTAATGTGCTGCAGAAAAGAATATGTTAATATTTATTAGCCTCAGGGCTAGCCTCAGGGCTTACCTAAGGATAATACGCTGTGTGTTTCCCCACTGTTGGATCCCTTTGGAGGGAGTGTGCTTAAATGTTAGCTGCTGGCCGTTGGAGGATCTGTGGAGGACGGGATGAATTCCATTTGGCAGACTGAATGAATTACCTGTGGTCCCCAGAGGGCACCTGCAGATGTAGCCTGCAGCGGAGCGCTGGTCAAAGTGTCCAGGCAGCAGGGGCTCCACGCCGTACACGTCCTTCCATGACCTCTCGATGCAGCTGCCTCCGTGCATGCAGGGGTTGCTGCCACACTCGTTGATGTCCACCTCGCACTGAGGCCCCGCGAAGCCTGCAGTGACAGAGTTCAACGGCTCACACCCCGAACCGTCGAAATTCGCTGTCCTTTGCGCCCATCAAATGTCTGTTTAATGGCTGATGATGAGTACATTGGCAATGTGACACTGTGCGCGTGACGCCCGTGTTAAAGAGACTGCCGTACCTGGCCAGCATTCACAGGTGTAGTTACCCTGGTTGTCCTGGCAGATGGCACTGTTGAGGCAGGGCTGCGAGTGACAGGGTGGGCGAGGGGTCTGGCAGACTCTGCCACTGAATGCTGTGTGAGAGCAGTCACAGCTGAAGCTGAGAATGTTGAAGCAAACAAAAGAATGTTACCAATGGTTCAAATAAATATATATTTTTAAATCATAACCTTTAGTCCATCTTTCATGGTATATATTATGACCTTGCTAGCAAGCATTGTATTATATATATATATATATATATTACATATATACATATGTATATATATATACACACACATATATGTATATATATATATATATATATGTAGAAATAAGTGAAACTACTGCATTGATGTGTATGCATTTATAAACATTTGTGTGTGTGTGTGTGTGTGTGTGTGTGTGTGTGTGTGTGTGTGTATATATATATGTATATATATATACATATATCTTTTTATACAGTGTGTATGTATCATTCTTGATGAAAGCGAGTGAAACTGGGCCACTTACTCATCCACTCCATCTATGCACAGACCCCCATTCTGGCACGGCTGGCCCTGGCACTCATCAGCGTTGACCTCACACCGGTGTCCCTGGAAACCAGACGTGCAGGTGCAAGTGAAGCCGCCGGGGTGGCCAAGGCATCGGCCGCCATTGAGGCACGGCTGTGATTGACAGTCGTCAATGTGGATCTCACAAGTGGCTCCTGGTGACATGAAAGCGGCGAAAGATGTCAGAGGTATGGCAGTAGCTGCCACTCAGACAGACAGACAGGCAGGCAGACAGACAGACTGGGGTCGAGGGGGGGCAACGCGGAGAAAGCTTTCGCTGCCTGTGATCACGGCTCCACTTTCATCTTACAGCAGAGACGCTGTGTAAAAACAACATATCGCACGCAGCATTTCTCATGAGCAGATCCTTGTGGTGTGGTCTTATCCTCATGCCCGAGGGGGGGGGAGAGAGACTTTAGAATTTGAACAGTCTTTAGATCTCAATGTTGTTCAGATGGCCTCAATATTATATAAAACACTCAAATGTTTCTACCACTTGTTCTTCACTTTTTTTTTTTTCATAATTTTTCTAATTCAGTGATCGGATTTGGATGGATTTTCACACAACTGCAACACAAACATCTCAGAGTAGAATGCTCAGAATTGTTGGGTTCACGCAGTTGCTTAAAAATAGGAGCATGTATTTTGATAAATCATCGAATGAAACTTTAATGGTTCATTTTCTTTCAACCGGACACAGCAGCAATTCTGCGGTGAACACGCTGACACAGACGGTCATAATGGCGGGGCCGTAACTGCTGACGTCAGTCAGGCAGGCAGGCAAGCGAGGTGTTATCATGGGTCATAATCACAGTTCAGCACGCTCAGCAAGACGTTTAGCGAGAAGTTCGCCTGAGGTTGGTGCAGTTAGGTTTGAAGCTCTCGGGTCATGGCCGGAACTGTGCTGAAAGTGAACATGTCAGAAAACTAGAATAAGAATAAAGTCTATTCTGTTCTGATGTGATGACATTTTACTTTCGCAAGGTAGCTGGACAAGATTTCTACACAGAAATACATCCATCTTGGATTCCAGACTAGAATTCAAAGAGTTTTCAGTAGACCTGTGTGTCGGCCAGAATGCCTTTTGCGGTGACAAAAATCTGGGAAAACTGCAGCAAAATTCATAAATCACAGTGCTGCTACTGCAGTTGGCATTTTTTTTGCATTAATAGAAGAGCAAAGATTTTCTTGGTGGTTTTGACTCCCCCCCCCCCCCCCCCCCCCCCCCTTGTTGGCGCTAGTTTTTGTCAAACTCTGCCACCACCGTTGTGCCTTTTCATGTGCCATTGACACACATCACACAATAATAATTGGACTCAAAAACAGTCCTTTATTTTCTCTTTTGACGAAGAGGACCGAGAAAAGATTCCCAGCACAGTTCTGTTCACTCACCGGTGAACCCAGGAGGACACAGACAGGAGAAGTTGCCCACTCGGTCCTCACAGGTGGCGCCGTTCCCGCAGGGCTCTGAGGCACACTCATTCACGTCGATCTGGCAGTGGGCGCCCTGGAAACCCGGCACGCAGAAGCACGAGTAGCCGTCCCCGCGTGCTCTGCATATGGCGCTGTTTCGGCACGGGTTCGGAGAGCACTGGTCCTCTGTGGAGGGCGGCCCGTCAGGAGAGACACCTAGATCAGGAAAGAATGGACACAATGTGAAAACTCTTCACATTATGAACAGAAAGAATTGGCTGTAAAAAAAAAATATTTTTTTTTTTAAATAGAATATTAAAAATGAAGTGCCGTGGTGCCCTGTCACGAGAAAGTACTTTATATTAATATATTTGGCTGTATCTACAGTGCTTAGAAATTAGTTAGACCACCTGTCATAAAATGAGAAACTGAAAGCGTCCTTCCTTTTAAAAAGGTTCAACTTACTGGTGTAATAACTATTGCAGACATTGGTTTTTGATAATCATCAATGCTGTTACAATAAAAACATTATGACTAGTCTTACATTGGGAAGCAGTCCAGCAAAAATGTTAAGCCCTTTATCAATCAACTTTCATTTGTAAAGTGCACATTGCACAATCAAGAGAAAACCATTCATTAGAAAAGAACCTGAGGAAAATTACATTCATACGCCATTTCTGCACAATGTCAAAACTTCATTTGTGAAAAATGAGTCTTGTAAGCGAAGTGCAATTTTGACCGAAGAGAAGCCCACTTGGTGTGTCTACCTTTAATTAAAACCCAGTGTTGAACAGTTGTCAGTACAAGGGCCTGCAACTCAAGGGCCTCTCCGGGCAAGATGGCTGCCCGCCATGGTAACCAGTTCCAATGTTTTGCTGAAGCGTTCAGTGTATTTCCATGGCAACATCATCCAGCTGACAACATTTGAGGCATTTCCTCCACTCACACGCCGTGATGCATTTTAATCAGCGGAACATTAATACTGTGCGGCACAGCTCAGTGGCTGTTGGTCAATCAGCACTTTATCCACACTCACAGTGACAATAAAAAGCCATTCACTGAGGTGAATTGAATCATGTAGACATTTCCCAAGTCAACCTCGCAGTAAATAAATCAATCCTGCTTAACTATCTGGTTGCTGAAACGCATCTTTAGTTATTTTTTGATTTGATTTTGATTCGTTTTATCACAAAGGATACAAATGCAGCATGTTTTCATATTCATGCCTATACAATATTCTTCACTACACTGAATAAATTTCATAGTTGGTTGGTGTAACCCAATATACAGTGCGATGATGATGATGAATTAAAGGACTCATGGAACGATGCATCCTGGGTACTTTGGTATATTTTAGAAATGACCCAGAATGAAGACATTTAAAAGGTGAAATATAACTTTATTGCAACCAAAGAAACTATCATCTCAAGTCACGCAAACGCTCTCTTTTTCTTTGCCAGTTCCCTTCACTCATCCTGACTCCTGAATCATGCACCGTGCCTGTGGTGAGACCTGCCCCCTACACCTTTTACACATGCAGGGCAACATCAAAGACAGAAAGCAGCCGTGGGGCATCTTAAAACTGCCCGACTGCAAGCAGAACAAGTTATCTGGCTCTGAGGAAATGATCCTCCTAATCCATGGAATGTGCAGCAGGGGACACACAGCAGAACGATGCAAGAGAGAGTATCACTTCTCTTAGACTGCATCCTCTCATCAACAAAGACAGCTGGCACGAGATGAATGTGTCTTTGCAGGGTAAATGTCGTAAAGATTTCATATCCTGACCAAGCCGGTGGGCTGCAGATGTCGCCACGCAGATATCATCCGAAATGTTCCGGTCGTAAGCCTCTCAAATGACAATCAGTCAGTCAGTAATCACGTTTGAAGAGCGCAATCAGTGCTGAGCGCGGAACCAAAAGACGGCAAAGAGGACGGGAGAGCAATCTACTCCGGGTGCTGAGTCTTCCCCCACCTCACCCCAGCAAGTCAGCTGACCGTCTCCCATCATCAGCGGAGGTTTGTCCATCTCACAGACAGCGAGCACGCTTCTGCAGCAGAAGCTTAAACGCGTCTAGACTTGGACTTGAAGAATGTGCAAGAGTTGTCCCCGGGGTGGGAAGCGGAGCACGGATATGATGGGTGATGGCCTGACCATATGCCAATATTATGTCTAATCACAGCCAGGATCATCCCCTACATTCCAACCAGATTAAATGAACACACTGCGGGCCCTGCTGGGCTCTCCTGACCACAGGTGCTCTTTCCATGGTGTGGTCAAGGAATGACAAAAGGTGTAAAACTCTGGGAAACTTGGCTGATCTTTGTTTCTGAGACCATCGCAGCAGGCGGCGTCTTCACTCAGAGTTACACTTGGCTGAATCCAGTGGCATTCATTTTCCTCGGAGTTCAGACCTGAGCCGAGCCCGCTGCCCATTTCAGACTCACTCTCCAGCTAAACCGTGCATCCCCTTCCCCAACATGCGAGGCTTTTTCACATGCAAATCGCATCAAAAGGCTCTTTTGTCTGCTCCTATCTGAAGGCCCTCGAATGGCACATGTGGCCCCAACCGACACCCCTTGCAGAATGATGGCCGCTGCAGATGCAATCCATGCGTCTGTTGGTTTGGGCCGCTGATAAGAAGCGGAGGGATTACGGCGTGTTTTGTTCAGAGTTAAATAGAGTACCTCACTTATCCACCCATCTGCCCATCTGCCGGTCCCTCCAACCCACCCCCACACCCTACTCCCCACCCCTCACCCCCCATTGAACAGCCCCCAATTCTTGGGTATTGTGGGTGTGTGTGTGTGTGTGTGTCATCGCCGAGCCTCAGAGATCAGCATGGGCACTGATGTCACCTCATACTCACTCCTCATTTATATTCTTGCCGTGAAGCGACTAAAGTCCAAGCCAATTGCATGGTCCTGGTTCTGCCTTCTCTCTGACCGAATTCTTCCCCCATCCCATCGTGGACTGTCTATACTTTCTGTATGCACAGTAGCAAATGTAGTCCGCTATAACATAACATCGAAATAAACTTTAATGTTATCAAAATGTTTAGGTATAATTATACAGAAACATGAACAAATCGAAATCTAAATGCAAAAACAAATACAGAAAGACACCCATAAGTGTGTGTTTACATAATACCTATATATGTACACACACAGACACACACATATATGTGTGTGTGTGTGTGTGTGTGTGTGTGTGTGTGTGTGTGTGTGTGTGTGTGTGTGTGTGCATACATACATAGAGAGAGAGATTTAGCGTTTGTACAACACAGTTTGGTAGATGAATTAATGAGGCAAAAATAATTTCATGAATGTGAAGTTTTGGCTCAGGAACTATTGAGGCAATAAGTGTTTAAACAAGGCAGCAAAAACGCAGCGACATCGCATGTTGCAGACGAAACGTGGGCTAAGTTGCTGCTGTTTTCTTCAGACGCATGATTTAAATAGAAATAAAAAATAATAATAATAAAAAATAACTAACTCACCATGGACGAAAGCCAGGGTTACGATGATAGCTGCGCGCGTGAGTAATTCAAAGTTGCGGGAGCGGATGAAATCCATAATCGGGACAGGAGACCATGATGCTCGTCGCGGTCGCAGCTCTCTTCGTCTGTGCGCGTCAGGCCGGCCCGGGCCAGTCAATCAGCAGCTGTCTGCTCCACAGCCACTTGATGCTTGCTCACTTGCTGCTGGAGCACCATCAGCAGCCTCCATCAAACACCGAGCACCACCTCCCCCCCCCCCCCCCCTCCTCCCTCCCTCGCGCACAGGGTCACATGGGAGGCAGTAACAGCAGCGATCACACCGAGAAACAAAAGAGCAACTTAATTGGCCTGGAGCGGTCGGGGAAAGTGAATTAGAATGAGTAATTTCGGCTCTAATATGGTCGTGTTTATGTTTTGGTCGGCTTTGATTGGATGTCATGGAATAGTCCTTCTGCGGCATACATGCACCATGGATTCATCCATTATTGGAGTTTTTTTTATATGTGTATATATATATCCCGAGTCTGGTCGTAAGAATTTAAATCAAATCTTTGAATATGTATGTATGTATGAAATGATTTTTTTTTTTTTTTTTAAAGCAAAAATGTATATTGATATTGTTTTTTGCTCCTCCTATATTAACATATATTAAATTTAACATATATATTATTTAATTATTTTTGAAAAGAAAAAAAAAAACAACAACAACAACGTCGACGACCTTCGCGTCTCGCGTCTCACTCGTCTCCACGGCAACTAGACCCGGAAGTTGACGCTCAGGACAGTGCGGAGGAGGGGATAAAAAAAAGAAGAAGAAGAAGAAGCTAAAAGCTACTAGCCTTGTTCTTGGAGAATGGCCGAAATATCCCCCCGTTTCCCTCTCAATACTAATAAGCAAAATATTTAGAATTTATTTATTTTATTTTACTTTAATTTACTTTTTTTTTTTTTTTTTTTTTTTTAATCTTGATTCAGCAGCTCGTCTCTGCAGCAGCAGCAGGATGTTCACTACCTCAGCGCCAAGTTCACCGAGGACGGAGAAAACAATGGAGCCCGCAGGTGAACTTGTCAGTGAGGGTCGCCTCACATCACACAGCGCCAGGCCAGCAGATGGTGATACACAGAGCAGAAGTCAGTCGTTAAGCTGTGCGTAGACCACATGGATGTCAGCGTCAAGTCATCGTGTATTTCGAGTCAACCAATTTGAACCTTTGTTAAAGTTTATTTTTCTCATTTAATGTGATTATTTTTAAAATAATGTAATTATGATTTTCATATAATGGGGCTTATGGAGGCCATTCCATTGTCATATGATAAAGATGAAATTGATGAAAATAATAAACTGAATTTACTTTCTGTGGACAAAGGTACGCGCCGTGGTGCAAGTAGCACCGTTGCCACACAGCAAGAAGGTTGTGGGTTCTATTCCCTAGTCATTCCTTGTGTATTCCCCTAATTTGACGAAGCCATTTTTCCGTATTGTTGTTAGGGGAGCACAACCCCATTCCAGTTTGCCATAAATTGGTTTCATTTGGAGGGCAGACCTGGGGTTGGCTGACAACTACACTCATTCTCCAGCAGAAAGAACAGCTTAAATTGCACTGTACCATATTTCTTTTACAACATTTTGTCCATTACAAAAGCACACTGGAGGCCATTTTACCACGCTGTTATTTCCGCTGGACTGGACCTTAGAGGGCATGTTGTCATATTTTATACAGCATCCAGAGAGCTCTTCCACTTTCCTTTGTTTTATTAACCAACCTGGCACTGTTCAGGTGTAGGGGGAAGCCAGGGAGAATCCCTCCTCAATTGTACATGAGTCTAATATCTGGTTTTAAAAAAAAATACTTTCAGCAATGCAAATAGATTGTATGCGACAATCTTGACAAAATCACTAACATGTCTGTCTTTATTTTGCTTTTCTTAAAGTGGCAGAGCTACCTGTCCCAACCGAGAGCAGGAAGACACAGCTTCCTCCTGTTAGCGACCACAGCGTCCCCGATGAGCTGCTGGTCAGCCTCACCTCCACCTTCTGCAGCAGGAGCACAGCAGGACACACTGCACATCACCGGCACTGCAAGGTTGCGACTTCAAGCCACGTTGACGTTTATTTATTTATAGTTTTTGTGTGTGTGTTTGAAAACTGCTCACGCTGTGTTTTTTTTTTTTTTTTGTTCTGTTTGTTTGTTAATTTTCTATGCAGGACTGGGGCATCAGGAGGCCCGACACAGTATGGCATCACCCACTCAGACGCAAGAAATACCAGTTCTTTTTAGAAAACCCGACTGTGTCAAATGGAGCAGGCAGGTAAGATTGGATAAAAAAAAAAAATGCAGTTGCAACTTAAGGTCAAGTTATATATTTGAGAACGTAAACAACATAAAGGTCTTTTTTAAAAAAAAAAAAAGGTACGACAGAGGCATATTGATTCTTTACCTAATCTATGAGAATAATATACGCAACTGTTAATCTAAAAACCTTTCTTATGCAAACCTACAGAAATGATCACAATTTCTCCAGGTATTTTTTGGGCACTCAGCATTTTAAACACAGGCACAATTTGTGTTTTTGAGACCTAAAAGAAATGTTTTTTCAAAACAACTTTGTGATTCTGTGATGGCATGGAATCTGTGCTGTCTGTGGCTGCCATGTCATAATCACACGGCGTGCTCAGGCTCCAGCAACATGTATTGCATGTAGCACAGCAATATATCAGGTTTTTCCTTCTTTGATTTTGTTTTGCAGAGATATTTCATTTTTGTGCGACGCGACGATTGCACAGAAAAAGACAACACTGCTCCCACCACTGACGGACAGGAGTGGTGTGGGAGACACGCAGGTGAGCTGTCTGTGCTCAGCGTTCAGTGCAATGTAATTACAATACCAGTTCTCGAAAATAGACACGTAGATTGGAACTGCAGTAAGGCCTGAAGGTTAACAAGCAATAACTAAATAGAGAGCTTTGCTTGAGTAAAGTATTTAGAATTGTACATTTTTAACAGTTATTTTTCTATTATACTATTACTTCTATAATATTTATTCTTTATAGAGAGACAAAGAGTGACAGCGTTCGGGAGGATCCAGCCATATTGGGTTCACAGATTAAACTTCAGTGTACAATAAGCTTCATGGGTGAATTTATTTTGACCTTCTATAAACTTTTCAACAAAAACATCTCTGTCATAGTGATTGTCTCTCTTTCAGAGCACCAGTGTTTCAGAGGGTTTGATGCCGGAAGAATATCATATTGTGAGGAACAAAGGGTTGCGGAGTCTGGAGCTCTACGAGGAGTGAGTCTTGTCTGCTCCCGTCTTCATAATCTGCCTTTTCCTAAGTGTTTAATGTCACCGCCCGCTGCCCTGTTTGTGTGCGTTCCCCAGCGCCTTCACCGTCCAGCTGCAGGACGAGGAGCAGAAGCTGCGGGTCTTCCCATCACTGTGAGCCCAAACAGAACAACTCATCTAACTCCCTGACATTTGTTGTCTTCATTGAAAGATGTCATTGACTGATGTTTGTTTGGTCATCCGTGGAAAAGATTGTCACCGCCACCACTGTTGTGCAGGAACAGGTCTGTCAGGAGGTGGAATAAATGTGGTCAAGAAAACGTGTGAATGCACGTGTGTCCTGTGCTTAGGAAGCCCAGCGGCAGACAGGAAGTGGTCCAGCTGATGAGGATGATGGACGATATGCTGCTTAAGGCTGGTGTGGAGGAGCACACGGAGGAGCTCACGGAGATCTCACAAGTGAGGAGACAGCATTATGTTTTTAGATGGACTTATGGATCACAATTCACCTGACAGACACCTTGCCTTTTCTCCGTCCAAATAAAGACTGGCGGTTTTTATAGAGGGGGAGAAAAGGGTGATGAAAATTTTGTTTTTTTTTTTGCTTTTATCATGCAATGTTGGTAGGTAGGAATCTGAGGGGAAAAGAACAATACATTGAAAATAGGTTTGTTAGGGACCAAGCAGACAAACAAAAGGTATATTAGATAAATGACATACAAAGGAAAGTTAACAAATAGAATAGAATAAAATAGAATTCACTTAATGTAGAGTGTGTGTTATTTGAACATTAAGACAAAATGTAACATTTTGTTGGAAGGTTTCTGGAACAGCATCCAGAGCCCTGGCAACTCACATTTGTCATTGAAAGGTTTAGGCTTTGTTGCAAAAGCTTCATATGTCTTCAGGTCATATTCAGGATGGTCACCTGTCTCACAGATGGAAGGTTTGCTGGAGCTGGTGCGCGCGGAGCAGAACATCTACAACATTGTTTTCCACGAGGTGATCAGGCAGGTCACCGTCAGCTGCGCCGAGAGGGGACAGCTTCTGGAAAAGCTCAGGTCGGCAGGCAGATCCTTCAATCTGCCACACTTTGTCAAATTTCACAGCAGAATGCGGCAATTACTGATTTTAAGGCGTACTTCCACTGAGACGTTGTGCTATTGAAAATCAGGTCTACGTCTCCCAAAAAGCCTTTCCCCCCCCCGAGCAGCCCTTTTGTGCTTGTGTCTCTAGAAAGCGCTACCAGTCGCTCTTTGACCGGGTCCCTCGGTGTCTGAAGGCCCTGCACACCGAGTCCGTGGCACAGCGGGCTCTGAACCGCCGGATGGCTGAAGAGATCCACCACAACCGGTCGTCCATCCAGCAGCTCAGCGTGTAGGTCCCGAGGCCGGTCGCGATAGCCAGCTTCGCTTTGTTACGCTAACGCTGATCAACTTCTGCTTATGTGAGTGCGCTTGTGTGGCCCCC
The DNA here is from genome assembly GCF_046127955.1 of Nelusetta ayraudi. Lineage (NCBI taxonomy): Eukaryota > Metazoa > Chordata > Actinopteri > Tetraodontiformes > Monacanthidae > Nelusetta > Nelusetta ayraudi. Next base: position 232,530 of record NW_027466254.1, read on the forward strand.
CTTCACAGTGAGCTGTCCAGAATCCTCGAGAGCAATGCTGTCGCTTCCCAGGAGGCGGACCACGCTCACCATCAGCTCACTGTGGCCCTCCAGCAGACCAGCACCAACTCAGAGTGAGATCACAACTTAATCAACGCTACACTATTAAAAAAAAACAAAACCCAAGACCGCTGAGTGTCAGGGATTAGATTAGCACTTCTTGAAAAAAAAAGAAAAAGAAAAGCCAATTAATTAGATAAGAACTGGAATTTTCTTATATTTAGAAAATTTCGTTATTTATGTTTTCCTAAACGCAAAGTACAAAGTCAGGTTTGGACATTCGTTAACCTAATGAAGATGGATTATCTCAAGTTCTCCTTGCTGCATGTCTCAGGGAAAATAAAATAGACCCGGCGAATGTGGATCTATTGTCCAGTTGAAGTTGCCTGGAGAAAGGCGTGTTTTTGTTACTACATGAAGCAGGCTTCCTCCAAACTTGGGTCAAAAAGATTTCAGAGTCACTGGATTAGACCAGAGCCAAATATATCCCTGAGTTTTAACATTGACTCCACGTTTTTTTTTTAACCTGCCGTTCCTGCTCAGTAGCTTTCTGTCTTTTCTCAGCGTGGTCCAGGGTTACCACGAGCTGTACGAGCTGCAGAGGAGTCGCCTTGAGGCTCAGCTGCTGCAGATGACCGAGCAGAGAGACAACTGGAAAGAGCGCACTCTCGGCCTCGCCCTCAAGGTGTGTTGACCCGCAGTTTAACCCAGCAGAATGGGATGGGAGATGGGAGCACAACATAAAGCTGTGTTGTTTCACCGGGAAGCCAGGATGGTGGGTGTTACAAAAGTGGTTTGCCAAAAAAAATGTATTTGCACAGCAGAAAAGTGAAAGGAGTATTGTTGTTTAAAAAGTAATGTTCAGGATTTGATGTCACAAAGAGTGATTTGCTAAAGTTGTTTATTTGTACAAAATAAATGATTTCATAAATGAAGAGAAAAGTGAAATGAATGTGAAATGAATGTTCATGACAAAATAAAAGAATGTTGGTTTTGATATCGACATGACAACGTGGTGTGCCAAAGGTAAAACATTCTTTGCACATTTATGTTGTTTCGGTGAATTTGAAAAAAACTATTTTATTTTGGCTTTTTTTGTGTGTGTGGTGGGGGGGGGGGGGGGGGGGGGGTTCTTTCTCCAAGGTGGGGCGTGACAGAGAGAGTTTATCTAGGGGGTCAAAAGTCTACTTTGTCCTAGAGACATGGGACCACTTGCAAGTTCATCGGGATCCCTCAAGACACAGCCACGTCAAATTGGAAGGGGGGTGGGGGGGGTTTAACCTTTGCTGTATTTTATTTTGCCCTTGCTTACTGTTACATGGAAATAAATGAAATAGACTAGTAGTAAGTTGTTTTGTGATATTATTTGCAATCATTGTTTTCAACCTTGATGATGATATATACATATTATACCATTTTAAAAAGCTGTTGTTTTGCAATTGAAAGCATCAAATGTCTTTTTTCCCAGTTGATTGGCATGAAGAAGCTGCAGCTCTTCACCCAACTGCATCTCAGTGAGCAGAGTTGGTTAAGGACAGCTGAGCACTGCAGCATTTACCTGTCGTCAAAGGTAGCCATGCGTGTCCTTTTCAATGTTCTCGACATGTTTTTGTGCCTCTGTCGTGGCTGAAGGTTGTTTTTTGTTGTTGTTGTTGTTGTTTTTTTTTTTTTTAAAGGACACAGAGTATCTGAACACCGTCACAGCACTTACAGACCAATGGAAAGAACAGCTGACTGCTTTCACGTCCCAGCTGAAGAAGACTGAGCACGCTCAACGTGAAGAGCTCGATGCCATCCGCCAGGGCATTGTAAAGTGGCTCAACTTCATCGGCACTCGGAATAAGTAAGGATGGGCTAAAGGGATCGTTTCATTGTACTATCGTATCTTGTGTTAAGTTTTATTTGTTATTTCTGAAGTCCCCAGAGCCATTAAGGGCAGTTGCTCTACAATTCTGCCAGCCACAATGTTTCATTAATATCTTTTTCACCCTTCAGATGTCCCAACCCACAATATGAAAAAGCCGTTGTGGAAAAGATCCATGAAGATTCTCAAGAATGGTCCAACGTAAGACTAAACCCACTTCCATTGTGCGGCTTTTAGAACCTTTTGTCGTCATACGTTTGTCTTCATTTTTTGTTGTGTCACTTATTGTGTCCCACTGCTCTCACCTTTCTGACCTCGTGTGTTTCATCACCTCTTAATATCACCGTCATCTGTTTGAAACAGAAAACACTTTGAGGAACACCGCACGCTTTTTTTCCACCGGCACTCTTTATATTGGGAAGCTTCACAACAAGAAGGCCCTTTGAAGCCTTGATTGCAGCTTTCTACCCTTTCCTCTCCATTCTTGCCCACCGCCAGTGTTTCCATGCCTTCTGCAGACTTTGGCCCTCCAGTGTGAGAACTACCAGGGTGAGAAGCTGCTCTGCTGCCAGCTGTCTCTCGACCAGCTTGCTAAGCTCCAGGATGGATGGCTGAGCGTGAGTCTTCAGCTGCTCGGCAGACGCAGCTCTCCTGATGGTGAAACTCCTGAAGGCCAGCGAGCTGCAGAGGAGCTGGGCAGGGCCCTGTCCGAGTTTCTAAAGCATTTGGGCACGCAGGTCGCTGGAGAGACTGGTGAGAGGCTTCAGCTTCTGCTGGTATTTCCAGTAGGAATCCAGACTACAGCTACAAACAACTGCAACATTACGAGGCTGTCATAGTTAGGCGTTCTGGCAACATCACATAATTAACAGTTGTACATTATTTTTAGATTTCAGATTTAGTTGGAACTTGATGTAAATTTTTTATTTATTTATTTTTTTTTACTTTTGATGAAATTATTTGTGTCCATATTGTTTTTAGGGATCCACGGACATATGATAACACTGCTGGAACTGATGGAGTCCTGGATTTCCAAAGTTGGTGCTGCAGTTGCTCATCCAGAGATGATGTCCATCTCTGATTGGCTGGAGCTGGAGCAAGCGCTGCACAGATGGCTGAGTCTGGTTGAAAAAGCCCTTCAGAGTGTCTCTTGCATGCAGACAGGGAAGCAAGATGACAAAATCAAACCTGACATGAAGTATGTTTTCTTTTTATATATATGTATATGTATATATATATATATATATATATATATATATATATATACATATATATATATATATATACATCCAAAGGGGTTTGAATACAGAAAATGTTGTTATATTACAATTACATCATTTACAGTCACCTTCAGATGTTCTGCGGTGACTCAGTAGGTATTCTACTGAAGAGAATGTTTTTGTGTTCTGTGTGTAAATCAAAGGACACAGTGAGAGAAACGAGGACCGCACACGTCCCACTATTGTAACTGATTCATTTCACAGTTGCTGTCCTTGTGTGTGTGTGTTTGATGGAACAGTACAGAGATGGAGGACATGTCGAAGAAAGTCGAGAAATTCATCTGCAGTCTGTCCAACTTTGCTGACAGCGAGAACCAGAGACTGAGTGATGAGGTGAGACCAGTGATTGGCGGCCAAACTACTGAGGGAGGTCTGACTGGTTCATGAACTCAAGTGTTTTGTGAGAGAGACGTCAGATATGTGGAAGTGATGCACGTGTGTTTGCAGAAATTGAACCAGAATAAGAAAATATGCTCGGTACTGCGTCCATACAAATATTAGAAAGTATGCTACCAATGATAATGCTATCTATCTTTTAAACATTTGCTCGTGTTTATTTGTGTTCTTTTTTTGTCCCCTAATCATTGAGATTTGCTGTAATAAATCAAAAATCTGTCCATATTTCTAATGTCTCTGACACCACCAGATCACTGCTGTTAACATGGCTCAGACCCGCTGGATGGTGGATCTTTTGCTCCTTATGGTACCTGACCATAATGAGGATCAGAACCAGGAGCAAGAGTGCCACCAACGCACAAACACCTCACAACAGACTCTTGATGAAGACGCAAAGATGCTGGCAGAGAAACTGGACCGCATTTCAAAGTTCCTCGCCAGGTGAGGGTTTTTGCAAGCTTTGAATCCAAGAATTTCTGCTTGGAGAGTTTATGATGCATTGTTTTTTTGTCTTTAATTTTTTTTAATTTTTGTTTTTGTTTGTGGTTTTTGGATGCCAGGTCTTGCAAGCTCATTCTGGAGGAGCAGAATCTTCAATATGCTCTCGATGCCGAGGGAGAAAATGAGATGAACGAGTGCAGAAAGTTGCAGGTTGTCATCTTACAAATGACAAGTTGTAGGGCTTTGTTTTGGGAATCTGCAACGTTACTACTTAACCCCAGAAGAGGGAGCCAGAGGGCAGATGCTGAGTCGGAGTTGAGCTAATCAAAACCCTGCATGTGTCTCTATGTGACCACCCTCAGGTGCTGTGCACAGACTGGATGGAGGCCTGCATGATACTGCTGGCAGGACTGAGAAACAGTCCCATCCGACGGCCTGATGCTTCCCCCTCCAGCGATGCCCCCGTGTCCCCAGTGTCTCCAGCAGCTGACATGGAGACTCTCGTGAGCGATCTCTCAATCAAAAAGCTAGTGAGCCCAGTGACCATTTGTCATCTTGATATGGCATTTTATGATAGCTCTGTTTATAGGTGAATAAAGAGAGTTCAGGGAGTCAGACAGCAGATGGCCAGTTTAAAGATGAGACTGACACAGAGCCACAGGAGGTAAGGAGTATTAGCAGGTAATTAGAAAAATTAGCCACACAGCAATCAATATCTCGTATCATTTCAAAACTCTAGATATATTGAGTGGGGTGTTCAAAGGTTATGACCTTCTCTGTGTAATTAATTAATGTTCCTATCAGATTTTTTGTTAAGTAGTCATTTAATGGACGATAACATCCACAGCTTCAGTCAGTCATGACACACCCACATCTGCCTGCATGAACATGTGACTATTCGCAAAGGTTTTCTGCAACAGCATGATTTTTTTTTTCATGGGAGAGATGGATTTAACTGTGTAACTCTTACCTAATTAGTATAATACATAAATAAAGGATGATAATTTGCTCTCCCTTTTCCTAACAGAGCATTACTAAAGACAGTGAAACACAACCGCAGGTTTGTATATACCGTACATATTCAGCTGTCTGTGTTTGTCTTTAGCGTTGTATTTCCAGAAAATGCTTTTATTGTCCTGCAGGGGGAGCTACCGGCTTGTGACCACATAGTTGTGAAGCTGATTGGCTATGACGGAAACATCACTGAGAAGAAGCTTGGACAGAGCACTGTGCACCTTCCTTGGGTCAGACAAACAATTATAATTTATATTTGATTTAAGTTACATCCACTGCATGTGCTCGTCTTAACCCCCTGACCACCTGTGTGCCTGTCAGACTGAGGAGTCGGTCGTCTTCCCAGCAACAGATGAAGCCCAGAAAGCTTTCGATGATCTGACCACAGTGGGATTGTTGCAACAGGAACTGCAGTAAGTTTGACATGGACTGTGATGTAATAATATTGGAGCAGGCATAATAACTGCCTTGCCTGTGAATGTTTCTCATTCCTAATCTAATTTTTAATAATGAACTGCCTTGAACTTTAGTACAAGTTTTTCTACCTGAGAATCTTCCAAACAGTGAAAGCTACCTTATCAATTCGTCTTTAGTTTTTATTTTCCTGAAGTGTTCAAAACGGGTCAAAAGAAAGCAGCAGAAGAAGTCATGGAGGGACTTATGCCTGAGTAGTTTGTTGACAGACTAGAGTCAGCTTATTTTAGTTAGGAATTGTTGCTAAAGTGGACTTTGTACAGGGACTGATTTTGTATTCGCTTTTTAGACCGTTAAATGTGAATTTGAAAAAAAGGACATCAAATTAATTGATTCATCTCTCTATGTTTATTTCAGTAATTCAGAGCTGCAGCTACAAAGTGCCGTGCAGCGGGCCCTCAGGGCTGAGGATGATCTGCAGGCCGCACTGGGCAAAATTCAAGACCTTGAGAGACAACTGCAGAGCCAATCTAGGGCAGAGCCTCAAAGTGCAGAAGGTACCAACACAATAATATTTTCTAAAATGGAAAACTGAGGGGCAGTGATGCCAGCAGAATCACTTTAGGTTTGAACCCCTGCTCTATTTTTTATGTTGTAGAGCAAAAGAACAAAGCAGCCTCCCCACCACCAGCAACACCTTCAGCAGCACCTCAGAGGAGCACAGCCGAAACCCAACCAAAAAGCAGCACCCGAAGAACTAAGAAACGATGAAGTCAACTGCCTTCAAGTGTGGATTGCTACACAGCTTGTGGTATTCTTTTTCTATACCAGAGACATTCTAATGATGTACTTTATCGAAGTAACTCATAAACATGGATTCCAGCGCACAATTATGGCGCAAGTATCGGGAAGTAGTCCATTATTCAGACTATATGATGGTGATGATTGTGGTGATAAATAATGGCTTGCTGTGGTTTTGTTAAACCCAAAGATTTGACTTGTGATAGGAAAGTGGTTTATTTGTTCTCACAATAAGGAATAATGAAATGACATTATAAAGTTAAGACTTGTCTTAAACTAGAGAGGCACCATTAAGGAGGCACTCAAATGAAAATTGAAGAAGAACAACTGATGAGCTCATGTTTCAAATCTAGTTTGTCATTAAATCCATTGTCTCTCTGAAGCGACAAACATTCCTCTTGACAAATCTGGATTGATTTTGCTCTGGCTATTACATAGAGCAGTGAAGCTTGGTTACATCATCGGGGAGTCTGTCTCTGGGTCCCTCTCGGTCACTCCATTATCTTCTTCGGCAGGGGGAGGAGGTGGTGGGAGGAGAGAGGCGTCAGTGGCGGGGCTGAGGAGATCTGGGGGCAGAGGAAGCACCAGAGCAGGATGGAGGAGACGGAGGGAAGATCTGAGTCCCTCCCAGACATCTCTGTCCCCTTCCGTTGTGGCCTGGGGGGAAGAGGGACTGTTTGAAATGTGTTTTTGCTTTTAAAAAGAAAAAAAAAAAAAAAAAAGCACTATTTTTATTTTAGCAACAACTCAGTTTTAAACATTGTATCATTTTTAGGGTGAGCAGAAACTGCATTTTATGGGAAAAATATGGATCCTTCTGGAAGTATAATGGAGTTACTCACTCTGACCTGGTGTTGCCTCTTGGCTTCGGCCTCAGCAGCCACACTCTGCTGTAGCTCCACGGGGAAGCTGAGTTCGTCTCTGACAGCAAATGAAATGCTTGCTGAAAGCCATGCAGGTTCCTCACCTTTGTTTCTAAAGCCTACTGTTCTACCTTTTCTCTGTTACCCAACATAAAAGAGGCATACATGCAGCTAAGGTCCAGAATGCAACACAAAAAAAATAAAAACCCTGACAATTCCGTGACTTACATATCCACCCTTTCCACCTTGATGCCCCAGCGGCAGGCAACAGAGTCGACGCCTACTTGTATCTTCTGTCCCATCTTCCTCCTGTGCAGCAAGATGTGGCTGAAGGTGTGCTGGGCCACAACGTCTCGTACTGCTGCCTGGACCAGAGACTGCAGCACTGTAGGTAGGCTGGAGAGGGCAGTGCAGCACAGGGCCACATTTTCTATCTGGTAGTAACACATGGCACTCAGCTCAGGCTTCACCAGGTCCTTCGTCACAACCTGGGTGGATACAAGGTCATGAAGTCATTCTTCAATGTCCCACATTGCATGTATTTTTCAGGTGGAACCCACTGAAATAGATAACAAAAAATAGAAATGTAGGACTAGGTCTACAGAAAACAGCAGTTTTGGCTTTTTTGCTAAAAATTTGATGTGCTGTCATATCGTCCATACATTTGGAAGGGAAGTGCCAAAACACTGGGAAAATAGTGGATTTCGCAGATATGACTATTGGATTTAATTACAATTAAAACCACAGCCAATGCCAAGCAAAATGTGTCCATTCCCACAGCACAAGACAACAAAACAACAAAACAAAACATAACTTTTGATTATGTGTTTGTGACTGCAAACTTCCTTACTGTGTGAAGGGGAACCGTGATCATCGTCAACCTGGTGTCAACCTTGTAGCACACATCAATGACAGGTAGGTAGAAAAGCAAACCTTTTAGAATGAGAAATGAAAGACAAATTCACTTTGACATAATGTTAATCATTCTACTAATAAGCATCATTTTTTTTTATTTAATAAAAAGCTGGTCCGTTTGTAAGAACATTTTCATATTGCATTACCACATATCTGCAGCAACACAAAACATGGCTCAACTCTCTGAATTAAAAATAGTATTCTTTTATTTGCAATATGCTTGCTTACCACTAGGTGTCACCAAATCTTACACACTAGGGCTTTACTGAGAAATGAGCAATGGAAATAATAAATTGCAGAAGTGATAACCTGGTCCTCTGGGTCTTCCTCTCAGGAGGTGACCCAGTCTGAAGATCACTGCCCTCTCGTGCTCCCTCACTATCTGCAAATCAAAATGAAAAGCAAGTTGTAAAAAGACAAAGAACACGAGACAACACCTTTTTTTTTTTTTTTTTTTTTTTTAACATTTCACACAACAAAAGGAGTGCAGTCTGATAGTAAATATAATAGCAGGCTTTTATTTGTTGAGTTGCCTATGACTTGGTGTAGTAAATAGTCTGTTCACTAATTAAAGAAAAAAGAACAACATATTTGTTTTCAACACACAATAGAAACATCATTCTTCAGAATTAAATATGAAGCTTACAGAGCTTGAATCTTTTTTAAAATATATAAATCCTGAACCGTTTTTTGATGTTGTTTGTTTAACTGTGGTGTGGTTCTTACCTTGATACAGAACCAGATCGAAAAAGGCAAGAAAAGCAGAACCAGAGCTAAGGCACCGACCATTAGCAGCCACTCAAACACTCCCAGGTTCTTGTGTTTCAGACCTACAGAAAATAGGTATAAAGATGTACCTGTTTTTTTTCTTCTCATCAATAATTTAGATAATTGATATTTGATTTTGTGCTTGATCCATAATTCTTTTATTTTGAAGACAACAGTCAGAAAGTATCCAGTGCCTACAAGTTATGAATCTTGTTTTGCTGCATACAAACAAACTAATGTCTAGAATTCCACTTACTGTCTTCCTGTCCCGCTATTTCCAGGAGCCCTAGGCATTCCTCCTTGAGTTCGTCGTCTCTTACACTGTCTATGTCCACCACAGTTGACCGCACCTTCAATTCTGTCTGCTGCTCCACCATCACAGGATTGGTTCCTGGCTTCACCTTTTCTTTCCACTGTGATTTTGCCTCGTTTGTGCGTCCAGCCTTTGACAGCTTCGGCGAGTGACTCCTGGGAGGCTCCGGGGCTCCCTTTTCCTTGCGGCTCGTCGGCCTGGATCTTGGAGGCCGAACTGAGTTTTCTTTAGAGGGTTTCTCCATGATGGAGTCTCAAGTCGTGTGTTAAAAGCAAGGAGCATAAGGGAGACGACTCTTGGGATTCAACCACTCTGTTGGTTGATAGCGATAGGTCTTTTTTCCTTCAGCATGAAAGAAAATTATGACAACTCAAGTCATTTTCATTGGCTGTCGCTGAAGAGTTTCACCTCACACAGTACTGAAAAACTGTTCAAAGTAATTAAGGGTGAGGTGTGGGTTGTGGGAGGAGAGTTGTAGGCGTGCCATCTGGAACACTCTCCCCGTTTATTAATGTTTACAAATCCTCTTTAGTAAGACATCCATTCTAAGTCATGGTCTTCATAAAAACACAAGTGAATGCTTGTGTGGTTATCTGAGTATATAAAAAAAAAGAGGGCTGCAGTATACTTAATAATAGGTCCACACTTGCAGGTCATGATTTAAACATATTAACTGAAATGAAAATGTAATTGTATTATTGTCTTCAAATTTTTATTGACAATTCTGTCCAGTTTAGATGATAAAACATCGGAAGAAACAAACACAAAAAAAACCGACTTAGATTTGCATCTAAGTGCTGAAAGCCAGCCTGTCTGACGACGAGGCAGAACTTGCTCGTACAAATGTGGCACAGTCACTCAACACAAAAGAGCTGACACGACTTTTCCTTTATTTTAACAAGACAAGACACACATCCTCCTAAGTGAACCTTTAATGAGGTGAAACTAATTTGCCACCTTGTACTTCTACAGGTTTGCACACTAGAGCATGAGTTAAACTGCCCAGTAGGCAATGACAAAAATATAACACTGAAAGATTTAATCTAGATTAAACATCTAATATAGACCCCCTCAAAAAAAAAAAAAAAAGTTTAATCGTCTGATTTCTTGTCAGACACCTATAGATTCACACACCAACGCAAACGCTCACCGGATCTACCAACTTGTGAGAGTTGCCGCCATATAGCCAGTCAGGCTCCGACGAGCCAAACCACTTCACTAATTAACGAGCCAACGATACTGCGCATTGAAACACAACTGAACCTCTTTAAATAAATAAATAAATAAATAAATAAATAAATAAAATAACGTTGTTTTTGTCTCTCCCACGACGTTATTCCTTTCCTACAACGTCCACCATTGCGATCAAGTGCAAATGGACGTTTATGCAAATTAGACGATGACATCATTTAGCGACTTTTAGGACAGCCAATAGCGATTTTCCTTACTGAGGAGTTGGCAACACCCGTCTGGCACGAGCGGCTGGAGTTGGTAGGGTGAGAGGATGACATAAGCCCAACAGTGGTAGGTTCTACTTTGCCGTTCATACACACAAATATGTTCCCTTGCGTTATTAACTTTTAACTTCCTCGACTGTGTACAGTTTTGATGAAGTACGCAGCAGCCGTGCTTGGCTAAGCTAGCCGAGTTTTCCCTGCTAATTTGACGGCCGCGAAACGCACGTGTCCAAAAGTAGAACGTGTGTGTGTCGTCACAAAAAAAAAAAAATCTCTTTAATGTGAAACTCTATATACAGAACTTTCACTTGGTGTTGTGTTCTGATGCGATTTTAAATCAAGGGAGAAGAGCAATCTGAAATAAATAAATAAATAAATGAATAAATAAAATAAAATAAAATCTCAAGTTTTGCAACGCAAACTTTGTTAACGTTTTGCGTTACAATTGGGTTCAAGGAATTAACCATAACGCTCGTCTCACGTTAGTTCGTCCTACTTTAAGTGTTTCCAGGTAACAGCGACCATCATGAATCAGGAGGAGCTTTTGGCCCAGCTCAAGAAAGATGTCCGCTCTTTGCTTATTTCAACCAAGCTTGGTTTGGAGGTGGACAAACTCAGAAGAGATTATGTCACCATGCTGGGCCAGCCCATGCCTCTGAAGCAGCTGGGCTTCAGGAACATCATGGACATGGTGAAAGAGATGCCAGATGTGGTGACCATGAACATCGCGGCAGATGGCAACGTTTGGCTGACAGGTAAAGTCTCTCTTTTTTTTTTTTTTTTATAGGGAATTGGTCTTCTTCTGGTTGTCCAAAGCACTCTGAGACCTCTTGGGATGGGATTTTGCGCCGCCGTACAAATAGAAGTTGATTGTTTGAATTCTAATTCAGTTGTGCCCTGATTCAAAGCGATGAACGCTGACGTTTGTCTCACGTTTTCTCTGACCTGTGCATTTGATCACACGGCGGCACTCTCACACCTCACGCCGCTGTAGCTGTTGGCGACGAGTCCACCCGCAACATAGAGGCGCTGGTAGCTAACCAGCGCACGCCCAAGCCCAACAAGAACGCCAGGAGGTTCTCACCGCGGCCCTTTCCCCTACGACCCTCTGGGTTCCTCCCCAGGAGAGGTGGCGCTCCGCTGGCCGTCCCTGCTGACCTGCGCACACAGCTGCGCATCCTTCTCTCTCAGGTCTGGCTTGTTCTGCTGTGTTCTTCTGGGGTTCACTCCACTATGGGCTGCACTCTAAGATTGACTCTGTATGGTAACAGTTTTGTAATTGTGGTCTAAATTGTGCGATTTCCTCCGCACACCCTCCCACCCCAGGGGCCAATCCTGACATCTGACCTTGAGTCCTGTTTCCAATGCTGCTTCGGGTACCCGCTGCGTCCCCAGAACTTTGGGTTCTATTCGACAGGAGAGCTGCTGGACGCAGCAGCAGACCTGATCTATAAACATCAGACCAGGCTGGGCTCAGCTGTGGGTCTGAGGGAGCACAAGCTCCCCAGTAAGTTTCCCATACCATTGACAAACCCAAGGAAGACTGGACAAATAAATTCAGTGCCAGTGAGAGCTGATCGGAATACCCACATGCCGGATACAAGGCCTAAATTACAATCGCAAGGTATGGTTGTTACATAGTAGCTTTAATATCAGATATTATGCTCTGGACAGAATTTGGAACGCATTGTTGTGATTTTCTTAGCTCCGGCCCTTGTGAAGCAACGTCCTGTAAACCAGCCATCCACTGAAAAGACGACAGAATCCGTCCATAAGACGTTGACAGCTGCCACTAGTGAGCAACAACCAGCTGAGAAAAGTCAGGGAGGACCAGAGGTCTGCGAAAATGATGGACTTTATCAGAAACAGGTCCTCAAGGTGAGTCCTCGTTTAAAAGAAGAACATTAAACTGTTGACGTTAAACAAGCGCAGACGTGTGTAGGTGAGTGGTGAAGGAGAAGAATCAGTTTAACGTTGTGTTCCTTGGCCCGCTTGCATTCACTTCTCCTTTTAAATGTCACAACAGCTGGAAGAGGAGCTCCGCCAGAAAATCGTAGAGAATGGAGTTGCTGGTACCATCAGTCAGGATCTAAAGGACAAGTTGAGAAAGGTGGAAAACTGTTTTTCTTCTCAAAGACCAACGTGGTTGCAAGTCTTGTTCTGAAAACGTTTCGTTGCTCTTCAGGTTGTCCGTGAGAGCAGTGATGGATTATCTGTGCACAGTCTGCCTGCTGAGTACGAGGTAAGAAAATAGACTCGATGGGACAGCAGTGTGAGATGTATGGAAGGCAGACGTCTTGATTGTTTTCCCTTTGCTCCTCAGAGACTTTTTGGAGAGGACTTGCCACTGCAGCAGAATGGCTTTGTCAGTGCCACTGAGATGGTCAGTGCCTTGATTGACACCTTTCACCTGAAGCCAGTCAATGATGAGAATGGGCAGCAGTGGAAAGTCATGGATATCCTGCACAGTGACGTCATGCAATCGGGTGTGTGACTCCAGCCGGACATCCCTGTTGTCATGACCCCAGCGTGTCTTGTGCCATTTGGAAAATGTCTAACCATTCCAGACTTTTAATTTGGAAGACCAATTAGCAAGGGTTTTTATTATAGTTGCTTAAAAATGATTATGAGAAAGGAAAAAGAAAACTGTGTTTACTTTTTAACATTGTAGATCCAAGGGCGACCAGAAGTTTGGATGAACCTCCAGCAAGGAACGACTTCATCTGTAGCGAGTCTTCTTCTAATAGCGAACCAGAAGAGGAAAAAGATGATGCTTTAAAGTGTGAGAGGATTAATACCAGTAATAGCTTCAAGACTCCACAAATGGTGAGTTGCCTTAAATTGATTCTCCAGAAACGGCAATCTTGAAAAATAATCAAAGCAGAGAATTAGTTTTAATTGACAGATATGAATGTTGTTGTTGTTTTGATTCCTGAGTCCCAGTAATACTTTCCTTTTTTATTAGCGCTAATGTAGTAAATGGTTTAAAACCGCTTTTGCGCTCATCTGCATTAGTGACTCCTGCCACACAGGTGCACTGCAGAGCTACAGTGCCTCCAGATGCAGTGCAGAGTCGGCGCCTCAGAAAGCCAAGACGTCCGAGCCCTCGAGAGCCGGTTCAGGTCCAAGTGGAGGAAGTGGACTCACCCGGACATTTCTACATCTCCTTGAGCAACAGTGAGGAAGCCCAAGCTATGGACAACATGATGCTTGAAATGAGGTTGTTAACATGTTTTTGGAAACTCCAAAAAGGGCACGGGGCTGTCCACACTGAGGTCAATGGAAGCAACCTAATAAAAAAACCCTTATGTGGGGAAAACTGGGGGGCAAAACTATAAAGACCACAATATAAATGATTTAGAATCATAAGATATGACACAGTGTAACACGTATAGCAGAGATATTTAAACTGATGTATTTAAAAAAAACAAAAACTAATAAACTAAGTGTGGATGGCCCCCAACAGTCCTCATGTTTTTTTTTCTAGAATTCATAGTAGTAGTCATCCTTTTGTAATTTTAAACTTTGCATTGCTGCAAAAATGTTGTTTTGATATGCATTTCTTTTGCAAGCACTGAAGTTTCCTTTTCTTTCTTTCCATCCCCTAGACGATGCTACAACTGTCCGGAGGTCTCAGATCCGTACCGCCTGTCGGCGCCGTTTGTCCGACGTGGCCAGGTCTGCTGCGTGTCCCCCAAAGGGCTGTGGTTCTACCGGGCCGTCATCCATCAGATCACCAGCCCATCTGAGGTGGAGGTGTACTTTGTCGACTTTGGCAGCAGGACGGTGGTCCCGATCACCCGTCTGAAGTTCCTTAAGTAGGACCGTCTCATCTCTCATCCCAGATATTGAATATTGTTTTTTTATTGGTTTGTTTCAACTTTTCTCTTTGTTCCGCAGATCATGTTATTCAGTTCTTCCCGCACAAGCCGTTCTGTCGTCGCTGGCTGGGATCAAACCTCCTGCTGTGAGTCTGATTTAAAATACTTTGATTACAGTGGAGACAATAAAGATCTGTCATTTCTGTTTTATTCATTAAAGGTCCAGTGTGTACATTTTTTTTTTTTTTTTTTTTTTTAAAGAAAGCTAACTATTCTTATATACGAGAACTAAATTATTTTTTATTGTTCTGCGGGTAGTGATTATTATTTATTCATGTATTTATGGGCAGCGTGTTAAGCTTTTACCAACATAAAAATCAAACCAAATTTTACACACTGGACCTTTCAGTGTCAAGACTTTTAAGAAATCATGAGAATGAACACGATAATAAAGGTCTACATATTCCAAACATCTCTTCATGTTGGATTTAGTAAATGAGGTCAACTCCTGTTCTCTTCTTTGCAGGGAGGCTGGTCAGCTGAAGCTACAGCTGCCTTTCAGAAAATGTGCTGCGCACGCCCTCTGGTGGGCACGTCGGATTGTTACGCCGGCGATGTGCTCCGGCTGTACCTGTGCGACACTCGCACGGATGACGACATTTACGTTCACTCCGTCCTGCTGAGCCAGGGCCACGGGACGGCCTGCAGCCACTCGGCCATCGCACCGGTGAGCTGCACTCCCACACCAAGTCTTGTTTGTTTCTACGTGTATATCAAAATCTTTTTAGTATTAAAAACAGAGCGTTTAATCCTGTCTGAAGCTGTCTGCGAAAGCCAACCTGGTGAGCCTCTACTTGGGAGAGGGAATGGTTGACCTCCCAGAAATAAAGGAAGAGAGCTCTCCAAAGCCCAGTGTGTCCACGTTGGCGTCTGTGAAGGTATGTCAGACAAAAAGGTTTTTCAAGTGGCAGCTAGCTCGCTGTGAGGATGGATTAGCCGCTTCACGCCGCACGCGTTTCTAATCGTTGTAGTGTGTAATCTTTGCTTCTTCTCTGCCCTTCTCTTCTCACTCTCTCTCTCTATCTCCATCCCTCTCCTCGTCTCTCTCTCTCTCTCTCTCTCTCTCTCTCTCTCTCTCTCTCTCTCTCTCTTCCTGTTTGTAACCCAATCTTCCAATGTTTCTGCAATGCTTTTCTTCTCTGCTGTCCATAGCTCGTATCTCACCAGCCATGCTGTCAGTGCTGAAGGCCACGTGCGGTGCCGCGCACCCACAACACACACACACACACACACACACCTCTTGACAAACGCACACAGTAAGGGAGCGGGGGGGGGGGGCTGCAGTCACGCGCTCCTCAGTGTACAGTCGCGCTGTGTAAAAGGTCACAGCTTGTTGTTGGCTCATAAAGCAAACGGTGGCAGCCAATCAGTGAGCTGTTAAATTAACATGCAAATTCCAAATTGTCGCACTTGTTTTCAATGAGTCAGTGGTTGTCATTCTAAACTCAGATATTGAAGGGGCTTAATGATAGTGTTGTCACATGTAAACAAAACGGTCATCAAAGATATGACACAATGCAAACACAATGTAGTACGTACTGTGTATGTATTGCCTTGTACTTTACAGACCAAGACGTTCCTGAAGAGTTCCTGATTTAGGTTAGCGTGTTGGTTATTCATGTAATGCTTTATCAGTTTGTTGTAATTGTGCGTGTGCGTGTGCTGTCATCCATCACTCAAAGGAAGAACATCATTTGGTGGCGTATCACATTGGCGACGACGAGCTGCCAGGCCTGGAGTTGATAGAAGATCCTGTGGACAGCTGCCACCACCAGGTACGAGCTGCTGTTCCTGGCCACACCACTGACAGTTGACTGCATTTTCAAGGTTGGATTCCCTTGAAGAGTTAAAGATATTTTTGCTCTGTCTTTTTCACATGAAGGACTCGAGCCTGTTCAACCTTTCCCTAACTGATCCAGCTGTCGCCTACAATAGTTCAGATGGGGCATCAGCCACTGAGAGTCACATGACTCTTCCTCCCAGTCCTTGCTCCATCCTCTGTGCTCATCCAGATTTGATCCAGTCCGAGACGGATGCGGCGTGGACATCTGATCTTGACGTGAGAAACGTGAGAGTTTTGTCCAGGGGAAAAAAAAAAAGCTTCTTTGTCTTTCACAAAAACGACATTGCAACAATTAAAAGGAGATGATTGTTTGTCCACTGACAAAGTTGAATTTGTTCTCAGGAAATGGCCACACCTTCTCCAGCTCCGAGCAGCGTCACTGCCGCCCCCTGCTGGCCAGCATCAGAAGACGAGCAACACCAACTCGCAGTGTACTCTGTCATGCCCCCTTCTGCTGTGACCACCCTGAGCCTCCACACTCCTGACCTCGGCCAGTGTACGTATTGTAATCAGACTGTTGCAGGAGCGGTTAAACCCAACAATCTGCTTTTATGAAGTACATTTTCCCTGATGCTGTTGCACTGAAACACTATTTTCGCTTATTATGGATATTGTAAGAAATTCATTTTTTTCCAAATAACTCAACTCAAATTGCTGTGCAACACAACACATGTTTTGTTGATACAGTTGAATGTGGACATCAGCTGAGCGTAAACAATGAACATAAGCATTTATACATAACAAATACAATAATTTATTTCTTCTTTATTTTTTCAGGTTTTCCAGGTTCACCACTTAAGTTACGTAAATCTGGTTTCCCATTTCCTCTGTTTGGGACAATGTGAGCTGCATTTTCTGCCCTCTGCCCAAACCGAATCCCAGCCTCAAAGATGTACAAATAAATAAGATATACTTCTTAGATTTGCAGACAATTGACAACAAAGTTAGTCCGCTGATAAGTATCTTAAAACTGTTTAAACAGAGAGTTCTTAGTATTTTGAGCAATCTCCAATTTTGTGTTTGATGTTTTTTTAATTTGTCTTTTACATTTTAATCTTTTCCAGATTTCTTGCATGCACAAAAGGTTGTCAGTTTAACAGTCTCATATTTTCAAAATAATGTCAAGTGCAAAGAACCTCTTTTAAATGTAAATTTTCTTTTCTTTTTTTTTTTTTTATTGTTTGTATAAGCCATCAAGATGTGTGTGAAGCACTCAATAGTTCTGTATCGCATGAAAACAACGTGCTTCCAAAAAGAAGTTCAGAAACATTTCATGAGTGAAAAAGATATGTGTTTGTTTTGAAAAAATACATATAAATAAATGTGCTTTAACACAATACTTGCTCGTATTTTACTTGGCAGGATTCAGTGAGGTCCCTTTGGTGCTGGTCAACAGACTGACTCTCGGGTGGGTTCTTTCTCAAGAGAAGGTAGCCTGGGCTACTACATTAGGTCATCTGCTCTCTAACTCTACGAGCCCTCAGGCTGGAACATTAACATGGCTGGATGTATGACTGGGAATTTGCTGCTGTAACCCTCTAACTAGATCACTGGTTCACAGACTGGCTTCTAAAGACATTATGTTGTATTAACAATATTTAGGCTTCATCGTGCCTGTGGAGGGGTTTGAGGAGGAGACACTCGATGTTCAAAACCCACCGGATCATGTTTCATGTCGCTGCAGCTACTTTGTTTACCTCTCATACTTGCACTGATCTTAAATCTGATTTTGATCTTACTTGACTCCTATGACATTGATACTTCCTGCTTTGTGGTCCCCTTTGCCAGCGCAGTATTTATTTAGCACACCGTGGTTGTTGTATATTGTTGATCTCCAGTTGTGCGTGTGTGTATGTGTCAGACACTAAACCTCATTAAGGAGGAGACTAATGTGGTTGCGGCTGATTAGCGGCAGCCAGCAGCGGAGCATCGCTGTGTTGAATGAACCCTGACTATCCCATTGCTTTGATTTACAAGCCGTAAAGTCTTTTCGGCTGGACTTTCAAAATAAGACTTTTCGTATTCCATTCTTCATTTTGTCATTTTTAGTATGTATAGGTCACATGTTTGTAGGCATGATTACACACTTGTATTTTGCATTTCATTTCTTTTTGTTTGGCCATGCTGAAGAGCTGCATTCAAGTTTGGCGTGAGCGGTTTGAGGAAATATTGCTGTAATTGCCATTCTACATGTAAATGAGGCTGTGTTAGTCACACTCATTTACAGAGATATTTTCTAGATGAGGGATAAATGTATTTTTATCCCTCCGTGTTACCAGCCGAAACAGCATTGGGACAGTATGAGTTCAGAATCATCTCTCCAAACACACTATTAGATCCATCTGATTGTGCCTTGCTGCCCTTTCGACGGTGACAGTGTTTTGTCAAGATTGATTTTGATATTATGCCCAGTTAACAAACAAGGTCACACTATTGAGTTGTGTGTGTGTGTGTGTGTGTGTGTGTGGTACTTTTCGTCCTCCACAATTTTTAAATGAAGAATATCCCGCCACCTGTTAGGATGACTCCCCTCGGATAATTGGCTTCCCTAGCCTGCCTTAAAATATATGGCACTGTGGATGACTTGAGGCGATGAAGAGCCCCAGCGGTGACAAGAGAAGCGCTGCCTGTTGGAAGGACAGATGGAAAGGAGGACTGTTGACACCGTCTGAATTAATTACCTGGCTGTTGTCGCTCCTCTTCTGATTACTTGCTGTTGTAAAATCCTGTGTTGGAAAGTTGCCTTGACTTTGAGTGTTGTTCAGAACTCTTATTAACAACTTGGCTTGGTCCACCTTTGGCAAATGCCAATGTGTTATATTTCAAGTCTACATTTTTAACTTAGCTGAGTTTTATATGTTTGTCCTCCAGTTTTTTCCTCCAGAGTTTTCTTCTAAACCGTAAACTGGTTCATGGTCAACTCTGTGGCAGCCATTCGCAGGGCGGTGACCTGCTACTAATGTTGCACTCTGCACTGCTAAGAAACTGAACTAAGGTCTAAACTATGAGTTACAGACCTGATTGGTCTGCTCGATTGCGTTTAGACCAAAGGTTCGCCCTCACAAAATCCTGTGAGTCCAATTTGTAAGTGTTGTTAAGAGTCTTTACCAGATGAGATAAATAAAACGAGTAGAGTACGAGTACTTGCATTTCAGTACTCACCGATCCCCAGTATGTCAAAAGGCCTTTACGCATTACAGAATAACTTTTTTTTCAACCTTCCTTAGCTTGCTTTTCTAGAACATGGGTGACTGTCACAAGTTTCACTGCAGTACAAACACAAATTTAACAAAACTGTCATCGACATCGGTATACAGCTGGTATCGGCATGTGTTTTACAAGTACTAGTAGGGTACTCAAACACATGTCAATGCATCCCTGGATAAATCCATCGGAGTTGGGATATCCAATATCTGGCAATTAATGACTCGGGCAGTTCTCCAAAAGGGAAGTTGTGAATCAGTGCAACTTGTCAACGCAGGCCTTATTATGGGCTGCCTGCTTCGCTTCGCTAATGGTCAGCGCTGTTTGGCGGGAACATGCAGCAGCGGCTGAACGCTCCGCTCTGTTAATGTGCCACGGCGGACGCTGACGCTTCCATTAAACCATATTTACGGGGCCGCTGCAGGTAATCGATATGCAGATACGCCAGTCCGTCCGTGTTTTGCGCGACTGTTTTCGGGCCAACGTGGTGCAATGCATCAAGCTACCCGACTCGATGACAGCAGCACAATATTCCTCATGCTTAGGTGATCACTGTCCCCACAGAGCAGTCCCCCCCCCCCATTTCCTCTGCTTCCCTCATCCGTTCCCCCTCACTCTCTTCTATTCGATCCAACAACTCATCTTTTCAATTGTGAAGACACAGCAACATGAGAAGAAGATGCGCAGTGATACAGCGGAGGAGTTGTTTGCTCCTGCTGCAAATCTGGAGCTTTAAAATCCTCCTGGCCGAGCCTAATTCTAAAGTCCCCTTTGCGCATTAAGTGGGCCCTGTGCAACAATGCATGCTGAGCTGTATACCATATCTGGTATGAGCAGGCTTAACCACAGTCATATAGACAGCAGCTCAAACGCATGCATGCGCCGCGCCGTAGCTGCAGAGAATTAGCGCTCAGCAGCGGGACTCTGAGGGAGCAGTTCTTCAGTTTTCGACGTTCACTGCAGTCGGCTGCTTTGCACCAGCGGTTCCCCCGGGGGGCGGGGCCACAACTCAACGTGACAGCAGCTGTGGTGAATAAGTACAAAGTAAATGGAGGTCAAGGGCGTCACGGCCAAGCTGCGTGATCTCTAATGAGGCACCGCTGACGCCTTCTCTGACTGATGCCATGATGCCTCATGAAAATGACAAAAAAGGGTCCAGGTTCATAAAAGTTGATTGTATTTTAGAGGGAGGTTATTTTAGAGTGCCTCCGGTTGGAGGTGACTGTTCAGTACAGTTTCACTTGTTTCTATTGTTATTAAAAGTGGAAACATGTATCTAACGATGAATGTATTATTTCATTAGTTGCAGAAACAAAACATTTAGATTTTTTTTTTTTTTCACCTAAGTACATATCAGAACCACTACTTTCTTACTTTTACTCGAGTAAAAAGGAGGTGAATCAGTAGTTTTACTTTTACCAGATTATTCATCCACACAAGTTTCTCTACTTTTACTTAAGTACAGAATGTGAATACTTTTGCCACCTATGCTTGTAGCCAACAGCATAATGCTTAGTCTGGACCTGCTGTCTTCCACAATGGCAGAACATTGTTGTTGTCTTTGTGTTGCACCTGGTTTATTCTTACCATCTGCCCACTTCTTTCTCTGCAAAGTTGATTTGGAAGCAGTGACCCAACACAGTGAGACCTAAGCCCTTCTCTCTCTTCTGAAAATGGTATATATAAGAGAGGACTGAAATTATCAACTCACTCCCCATCCTATTTGTGCCCATAGACTGAGAGACAGCAGCTGTCTCGCTTAAATAACAGGGATGGGCCACTGCAGATAAGCATCAGGTCAGAGCTGGCTCCCAGCACAGGAAATAGCGTTAGCTAGCGCTGCACGACACAGTGACCTCTGCTCCTAAGGTTGCCATAGAAATACTGTTCTCTCTCTTTATTCCCTCCAAAACAGCCAGCGATGTGAAATGAACCATCTTCATGTATGTTTACTCTGGTGGTCTGATGAAATTCTGGGGAAAGGACGGCACATTATAGCCCAAAAGACAAAAACTTTGTCATCTGTTTGCTTAAAACAGGCTTGTTGTCCAGCATAGAGGTGCAGTGTTAGTCCTTCATTCTCCTGTTTCTCTTCTTCTGTCTCGATATTGAACCGGGCCATGGGAGACGAACCTTCAGCTCGATCTCACCACCTTTTAATGAATGGCCTGTCTGGGATGGCAATCGAACCATTGCAACTAGCCAATGTCTACCTCATCTGCAGGGAATGTTAAAACAAACGGTCGGAATCAGTCTCATTCATTGTCATTACCAGCTGTTGGCTCGCTCTCTGCCACGCCACCGTCGTTACACAGCCACACTGTTTGCTACAAAGATTTTATTCCAACAGTTGTTTGGACACTGCGCCAACAGATATGGTCAAATTTACAACACAAGGACTTGACAACGAGGCTTTGCCAGTCGAACAAATATGTGATACGGTGGGAGTTAGTATGCTGCACAAATACAACTAAACAAATCTTCCTTGAACAGATTTTCCGATCGTATCCTCCAACCCATTTTAGAGATAGCAGTTTCCATCTACCCAACTGCACGCTGTACAACTAAGTGTAAAATGATCGTGTTGGCAGTGAAAGCAGTATTCCAGCTGAGTGAATGCTGAAATTATGGAACTGTACAGCTACAGTATATCAGGCAAGAGCTTGTGGCAGGTTTTTTTTTTCCTTTTTCTATATTTTAACCTTTCAAACAGAACCTTTGAGCTCTGGGTTGAGGATTTGACGGTGTGTTTGGAATTTCAGATGACTCACTCTGGAAGGAAAGGATGAAAAGCAATCGGTGAATTTTAGAAGACCACACCATTCTATGGAATTCAATCGCACTCGAAATGTCCGTGATGTCTGAAGCTGCAATGATAGCAACACGTTCGGCTGTCAGACGCCTCTTGACTCGGTTTCAGATGATGGGTTTACTTTAATGTTTCAGACGCTAAGTGCCATGCATAAAAAAAAGTGTGTGAGTATAGAACAAATACCATCATTTATTGATACACCGTTGCGCCACCGGTGCATTTTTTTTTTTTAAACAAAGAAATTGCAGCCAGTGACTGACCTCACTGAGTAACCCAGTCTTTCCTTTTCACACTTTGCTTCAGTTTATTTATCAGGTGTTTTCTCTGTGCATATAGAGGCACACTTGGTCGTGTGCAGCATGTGGCTTTGTGGAAGCTTCAAGCCATTTTCAGACTTGGACCATCCCAATCTTCCTGGCAGTGATTCAGCTGTGTGCATCACTGTGTTGTTGAGCGGCACATCCCTGTCCGGTCGGCCAGGCCACCCCTCTCTGTCGATATTTGCCTTGTCTTGGTTGCAGCAGTAAGTAGATTAAGGTTCCAGTGATTGAGGGCAAATCAATTACTGTGGCTCAGCGGTCTGTGTTTTGGAGGCAGTGGTAGTGCTTGTGGCCACATTGTTTTGTACAAACCGCAGCTACATTTCCAAAGCTACTTGTTACTCCCTGTGTGACGGAACAGGCGTGAAATCTCAAAATGAAAATGCCATAAAGTCTGCTGTTGATCTGGTACTGCTTTACTTCGTAGTATCTGCACATGCGCGTGGTTGAGACCTTGTTTTCTATGTCTACATTATCTCCTCAGTATTCTGCTTTTGAAGCACACATGTGCAGGCTTGTAGCCAGTAATGGGCTTGTTTGCCCACACCAGCCCACCCATCCATATGTAGGCAGAATTTTCTTTTCATTAAATACCTTTTGTGCAAGAAAATAAGTACATATGCAACTGATTTAATTGATGTGTGTTTAATTTCTCATCTGACTCACTATCGAAACAAGTTGAAGGAGGAAGCGTCTAGAGCTGAAACGACCCTTGCTAAGCCCTGAGGTTGCTGCAGTTGCACTGCTTAGCTTAGCTAGCCGACTTTTCAGGGAAGGAAGGTGCACTGGTAATAACAAAGATTTTTTTTCTTCTTCTTTTTACTGTCACAGATGATTCTTTTATTCATCTCGGCGTCTTGCCTTCTCACTTTGCACCATTACAGCTGCCCTGGCCAGAGAGCCACTGAGAGCCAGTGGTGGGTTGGAGGCGGCCGCTTCCTCCTCTCACTCCGCCCCAGCGGTGGACTCCCGCTATTTCGCGTCCTGCGCCTGAACTTGCTGGATGTGTTTGGAACAATTTCTCCCGTCGGGGAAGACTTGGTGCCACTTTACTGCTTTGCGCGTCTCTGTTCCGTTTTTTTTTCTTTCTTCTTCTTCTTAAACAAAAAACGTCCCTCAAATCCTCTCTTTTTTTTTCTCTCCCCCCCCTCCTCCCTCTTTTCTTCTTTTTCATTTGCTTGGTGCTGGCTGATGATGCTCCGTCTCTCGCGGTCTACGTGCCGTGGCTGTCCCTCTTTACGTCCCTCCCTCCCTCTGTAGCCTCCTGGTAACCACGTTGCGGCTGTTGGCACCGGGTTTTTTTTTCTTCTTCTTCTTCTTCTTTTCGTTTCTTTTTCCTTTCGTCCTGTTGTTTGGCGTCGTGCGGACTCGTCCTTGGGAGAACTTCCACCGCAGTCCTTTCCTTCCACCGAGCTCGTCTCCTCCTCGGGCTGCTGCCCTGCCAGGATGCCGCTGGCTGCACTTCGTCCGTCTGCACGGCAGGAGAAGCCCCGGGTGAACACACGGATCGTGTGAAGAAACGAGGTATTTGGAGCGAATTACCAAAGTGTTTTGTTTTTTTCTTTCTTTTTTTTTTTCTCTCTCTCTTCTCCACACTAGAAAAATACTCGCAGATTTCATGTGAGTCTGGTTTTTAAGTGGAAAGGCTGAGCAGACGCATCTTCAACCAGGCGATGTGATTTTTAATTTTTAATTTTTAATTTTTTTTTGATTTGGGCTTGTTTAGTGGTTGGAGATGAAAATGCTTTACTTATAGTAGGAATTGAGGCTGAGAGTTGAGCCAAGCAACAGCTGAGCTGCACCCTGAGCGTTTTGGCATTTTGTCCCTCATTTCAGACTTTTTATTTATTTTATTTTTTTTGCTGGCTTGATGCTGCTGTTATGTCATAAAAACAGAGCGCTGAGAGGGTTAAACGTCAAAGCAGGCTTGTCTCTTTTCATCCTGGCCTGGCCAGCAGGTTAAAGGTGGTGGACCCTGTAACATACACCTGGAAACAAAGCCTAGAAGGCACCAGTAAACAAAACACAACAACATCAGCTCCTTTTTTTTGTTTGTTTGGTTTCCTGTTTGATATCCTGGCTGCTTTTGAGGCGTCGAGATTGTGACAGGCAAATCCATTTATTCACTTCCAGTAAAGCCCTTTCACTCGCACCAGCCACCGCACAAGCCACTGGCATGTTGTGGCGACGTCACTGCATCTGCTTGTGGCCCCAACACGTTGTTTTCTCTCTAATATAAGAAAATACAGCATCTGAAGTGCAGTGCGCCCTGCATATTGATCTCCCACATCAGCAGCTGGCAGCAGGTGCTGCTCTGAC
Source organism: Nelusetta ayraudi (assembly GCF_046127955.1). NCBI lineage: Eukaryota > Metazoa > Chordata > Actinopteri > Tetraodontiformes > Monacanthidae > Nelusetta > Nelusetta ayraudi. The sequence goes on from NW_027466254.1 coordinate 257,474, forward strand.
CCATTTTTTCACAGGAGAAGCTGGAAAACGCAGCTTGACTAAAGAGCCTCCCGCTGCACGCCCCCTTCCACCTGCCCCCCCCCCCGTCTCCATCCCATCCAGCTCCCACAAACACACACAAACAAGCGCACGCGCATCGACACAAGCACACACATACGCACGGCTCTCTTTTCTTCCACCACCAGTGGCTGCAACACAACAGGAAGTGCACTGATTTCCCAGAGGAGTCTGCAGTCAGCGCTGTCACAGGGAACGCAGCAGCAGCAGCAGCAGCAGACAGATTTGGTTCGGCACATGGGTTTATGATGGTGCGTCGTGCCCGCGGTTCAAAGCGCTAAGGGGAATCATGCCGTTCAAAATGGTTTTGTGTTTTAGTAAGAAGGTCGTCTGGCGTCCTGGCAAGCACAGAATGCTAAACGTGTCCTCGTCCTCAGTTCGTTCACGAGACAATACAATTGTTTTTTTTTTTTTTTACTTACCCTGACAAATCCCCGGGTCGTTGTTCACTGCTGCACAGAAAATGGACTTGACCTTGTTCCTAAATCTGTTGGACCGACTCAGTTTACTGCAGCAATGGGTCGCATACGTTCTGATCAGCCCAGTTAAGGGAAGACATGGAATTCTGACAGTTCAATCAAACTGAATAATGAAATTCAAGTCCAGCCAATATGACAAAGTGGCTTTAAAGGTCCAGTGTGTAAATTTGGCCTGATTGTTATATTGGTAAAAGCTTAATATACTGCCCATGAATATATTAATAGTGTGTACTCACAGTATAATAAAATACACTTTTGTTTTCTTACCCATTGAATGGTTCTTAATTATATATAAGAATATACATATAGCAAGGGTCTTGCTCCCAGTTAGATGACATCTTGAACCGTCATATTTCTAAGGAAGCTGGTGTGGACAATTCAGCTGTCTAGGGTGACTGCTAGTGTCCTGAAATAAACCAACAAAGAAGAAGGTGGGTGAGGTTTCCAGGCTTGTCGGCGCAGGCCACCATAGTTCACTGGCAAGCTTGGGAGAGGGAGGGAGGGTGGGCGAATGAGCCTTGCAATCTAAAATCTGACCACTAGATGCCAGAATTTTACACACCGTACCTTTTAAAGGTCAGTTGTAACAGCATACACAGCCCTCAGAAGGAGAAATGTACCTCTAACATTTTATGGCGTCATACTTTTCATGGATGGCTGGTAAAAGTACCCATGTGATTTTCCTTTAATTGAAAAGAATTGGGAAAGTGAGGTGGCTTGGTAACAGAATTTATACCAGAAATCACAACATCATCACAGCTCTGAAAAGCCATCTTAAGACTCCTATGAGGATGAGAGTGAGTCCCAGAGAATGTTGCTCCCAGGCCTACCATGGGGTTGTAAGGCCGTGTTTCCTCCCCCCAGCTGACACTCCACTCAGTGTACTTTCTGGGACAACGTGCATGGAAAGCGTTTCTACGCTGTGTGCGATGCCGGGCTTCAGGTGTGCACGGGGCTTCCCTGGGAAAGCGTTTCACTGTTTTAGGAGTGCTCTGTGAATTATTCAAAAAGCCAGGAGTTTTTTTCCCCACCCCCTCTCGCTGCTAGATCGCTATTTCTTACCTCACCATCGCCGTTCCCTCGGGCTGTAGTCGCACATGAGAGGAGATGCGGGATGTGTTCAAACTGCATCACACCTTGAGAGGACAAGAAACATAACTTTGGCGCTGGTCCTGCCAGCGCTGCTCAAAGTCCGCTGCTACCAACCGTCGCTTCACAACAAGACATTGCAGATGATGACTGTTTTCGTCAGAGAGACAGAGACGCTCTGTAGGTGTGAGTTTTTCTCTGTGCCAACTGGGGGAAAAAAAAGGACCCCTCCTTAACGTTCCTCTGACTGTAACGTTAAATGCATTGAATGTGAGCAAAATATACCAGCGCAACAGTCTGCAAACATGAACTGGGTAGTATTAACACACATGAAGGTATGCAAAATAGTAAATGGAAAGATTGTATGATTGTATGTATTCATCAAGCATTCATCAGTGCTTAAAATTGCCACATTTTCATTTTATAACACTACATTTTGATGTAGTGTCCTGGGACACTGATGCAAGTGTGTATTACCTAAGATTAAAAAAAAAAACAAACTACAATCTTGTCTAATGCATGTGGCATTAAGCTGCTGCGTCTATCAAAACAAAACATCTCTGCACCTTAGCATCAGTTTATGATGACTTATGTCAACATTTTTGGCTGTGTTATTCGTTGTCAGACCATAGGTGTTTGTGTGCGATCAGTCTTGCCAGCCGTGCTGTGGTGCTGTGTTTGGTGATATGTGAGTGTGAACGCAGTTCTGAGGCTCAGCCAGTCTGGGTGAGGACGAGGCCAGCGAGAGGAAGGATTGTTGGCAGCGCTGGAGGCTTCTGGAAGACAAAACACTGTCATCTGCTAATGCTGCTGGCTGCTGTGTCTGTGGTGACTCATCAAAAACACACACACACACACACAGACGCAGGGCACACACACTGGCACACATAATCAAAGTGGTAGACATAAGTGTGCGCCCCAGCCACTGACAAAATACCCTTCAACGCTCTCACAGGCAGACAGATTGACTTAATGGGACTGAATACAAACATCCAAATAATTGCAAGAAGCAGACAGACCTTAACAAACACAATCTGTCTGAGGTTGTTTCGTTCCTCTGCGACGTTCCAGCACATCCATGTGTGTCTCCACTCATTTAGGGACACTGAAAACACGCCAGATCTACATTGGGGGGGGACATAATCTTTGGTATTTTTCAACAATCAGTTCTACGGGGCTCACGTAACACAACAAATGATGTCCTATTGGGTTTAGGTCTGGTGAACGTGGGGGGCCACTGGCTGCGTGGCCCAGCCACGTGAGGGCTGGCATTGTTGTTCACCAGGAGTAAGACAGGTCCCACTGCACCAGCACAATGGGTCCAAGGATTTCATCCTGATGCCTAATAGCGGTCTGGGTGCCATTATCCGACCTGTAGAGGTTGGTGCGTCCTTGTCGGGATATGCCTCCCCAGACCATCACTGACCCACCACCAAAACCCGCCATGCTTAATGATGTTGCAGGCACTGTAACGTTGTCCACGGCATCTCCAGTCCCCCTTTTTTTTTTTTTGTTGTCACATCCAGGTACTGCACAATGCTATTAGTAGAGATGTTGTGATACAAGCCAACTGAAAAACTACAGCAGTAAAAAGTCAGTCTGTAAAAAAAAAAAAAATGAGGATGAAGAGACGATGAGGGAACAAAATATCAGTTGTTGCTCCTCTACTGTACCTATGGTTTATTTCATTAGCCACAGAGCAGATGAAGCAGATTAACAGCAGCCTCTTCTACCTTACTGGCACGACCAATATCCCACAAGTTTGACTGATAGGTCGTTGTACTTGGATTAAAAAGTTCTTAAGTTCAAAGTTTAGAAGGCCATAGATAAATTTAGTTTTGAAACCATTACGAGATCTAGTTCCCTCTCAGCAGGTGGTCTCTGTGTACAAACATCACGCAAAACCTTTTCAGTTTAGTCAATCAGGTTATAATGGCATAGATGTGCAATTCTGGATTAAGGGATCAGTCCTGAGACAAAGAATGTAAACAGCCCCCTCCAGTTTTAATTTATCCATGCCGGGACTGAAATTCGATTTTCTCAACCTGAGTTTCACTCAGATGTTAACATATCCTTAAACGAAGGTTGGTTGCCTTGCATACGAAGCCCCAAACACACTCTATCGTTTCCCTTTGATCTCTTCTGCTAATTAACCTTGCAGTACAGCCGTATTGCTGAGACTTTATGTCTGACTTGTCACATATTCATCCAGCCAAGATCCAGTGAAAGGCATTTTCAAACGGACTTAGCCTAAGGAACTAATTGGTGTCTTTGTAGTTGTGATGAAAGCAGGAAGCCACTGCTTTAAATCCCCTTTAAAATCCGCGGAAGATGACAAAGAGGCGATTGTGAACCTTGCGGATGCTAAAGAGAAGAGCACGGATGTTACAGTCGAAGCGATGATGTCATAATTGGCTGGAATTGTCACATCGGTACAAATGGATTTTTTTTTTATCTCAATTTTCTTGTGGCTCCAAACAGGGTTTTACCTCTTGACCAATAAGAAGTTTCAGCATGTTGGCTTAACTGGCAGTACAGATGTTTGTCCAGACACTCTGTAGCATGTTTTAATTTGGCCTTTCCCTATGAAACTTTTATCAGGACATTTCCTTAGATTGATGAGTGAAATGAAGCCACTGGAACTGGGAAACATTCCATCTGGTGTACCTGGTTACCCATTCATGCATTTAAGAAAACAGAGCTCTGTGTCTGTCTTTATTGTACATTTAATTATAACAACATAAAAGTGCAAAAGCTTGCCTGTAAGATCATTTATACAACTTTTGATTTTCACTAAAATGGAGACTCTCTACGGAGGTCAATACTTTAATTACTCATGCAGGAATAGAAAAAAAAATGTGGCTGCGTGATAGAAATGTTGAATTCAAACAGTTGCAGTTTGAAATCCTCTGTTCAGCTTCTGCAATGAGGTGAGAGGGAAGGGTGAGCCATTGTTTGTCCTAGAACCGTCTCCTCTGTGTGGCTGCCTGGCTGTGAACAGGATGACACAGTAGATCCCGTTACAGTTCCGTGAGCTGAAGGTCACTGTTCCAGTTTGTTTTCCAGCCATGTGATAAACTGGCCCTGAGCCTCTCTTTGAAATGACATATTAATTCAGCAGGCTGAGGCTGCTGGCAAAGCATGTTCAGTTACAGCTGATCATAATTAAACTCTGGAGGCCAAGTCCAAGTGAGGAATGTGCTGTTGACAAAGACGTGTCATTTGATGTTTGTTTTCAAATCTGTCTGACACACTGTAATCAAACACTTATTTATTTCATTTTAAAGAAAGTCACAAATTGCTGAGGAGCAAATGCTGTTTTTTTTTCCCCCAAGGGAAACCTCAACTTTTTAAAACAGCTGAGATTTAATCTCTAAGATGTTTCTTACTAAGCTCTCGTCTAAAGCATTTGGTATTGTGCGTTACATTGCAATCACTTGGCAAAACCATAATAATAACCAAGACCACTGAAGAAGACGGACAACAAGGTAGAGGAAAGGCGAGCCAAGGTGATTCGTCGGCTGCTGCTGCAGTGAGAGCAGAAACAGCTTGACGGAAAGGCCACTGAACATCAGTCTTGAATGAAGTCTAATGGCTTCGGCTTGGGGTATAATTTCAAAATGCAAAACGTTTACTGGCCTTTGAAGAAAGATCATTGATCCCTCATTTACTCCACTACTGCACTGCTGCTGAGCAAGGCACCTCGACGGACCTTGCCTCCATTCCGCCTCTGCCATCTGTGGCTCCGCTCTCTTGCTTTATTAGCTGTCACGGATAAAATGTGCGTGTGAATGTATGCTAATGTAATATTCGTGGTACATTACTTCCTCAAAGATAGAAATGGGACCATTTCATTTCCTTTTTATGAGACTGCCGTGCTGACCAGCAGAATGGAGGTACAGTAATTGCAGCCCCGCCTGCACCCCCGCCCCCCCCACCACCACCCGCTTCCCGCTGCCCTGAGCAGAGGGCGCGTTCGGCGGTGCTGCACCGCTGCCAAGTGTGAAAGGGAACCCGGAACATCGCAGGGACATCGGAGGAGGAGCTGAGCAGCTACGATGAACACTGAACGCTCTTAGCCGTAAAGGTTAAGTGTGTAATATTTGGAGATTTTGAAGAAGAAACAGCGACATCAAGTGGTTACATTTTACAATTCTCTCTCCTCCTCCTGAGTTTACCCATGACTTACCATGGCCAGCGCACCCAAACCTGGGTACCTCATCCACCTTCTTCTTTGGTGGTTAATTTGAAGACGCGAGCAAGACCCTTGCCATATGTGTCTGTTCTAAGGGTAGGAAAACCAAATGAATTTTATTGTACTGCGATAATACACTTTTATTAATGTATTCATGGCTAGTATATGAAGTTTTTGCCAATATAAAAATCATAAGTCAGGCCAAATATTACACACTGGACCTTAAAGTCATTGCAAGACTCGCTCACTGAAGTTCCACGTTCCGATTCCGTCCTAACTGTACATTAATTAACTTGAGAGAAGAAGAAAAAAAATCGATGCAACCCCTCCATTGTGAAGTGCTGTTCACGCTGGACACGGGGAATGTCAGTGGCCGCTGTAAAAGCTGATTAAAAGTTTGGGACCGTCTCAGAGTCGCCTTTGCCGCAGGTCAGCACAAAACTTCCAGTCGCTGTGAAGTTGTGCTGTAAAGGTGCAGTGAGTGACTGTGGGCAGTTTGATCCTTTAAGAAGCTTTGTTTATGACTGCAGGTTGCGCTTATACTCTCTTCGTCAACGTCAAAGCACGCTGGCATTGGACCTCACTAAGGAGACGAGGCGTACTCATTTTTTCTTGATGTTGTTGAAGTGTGACTCACTCTGAAAACAGGATTCATGGCTGGATAAATGCAGATAAGAAGCCTTTGGCTTGACCTGTGAAGTCATCAACTCCAGGTCCACAGTGTTGATGTGTTTATTAAAGCTGTTTACTGTGTGATCCACTGGATAAGCATTTTGCTAAACCTTGTTATGCGTAAGTGATACGATAAGACGCTGGTGTTCACATGCTGTTTGTTATCTGTGATTCTCTTCTTTGTTCTAGCGGCTTTGTGTGCCTATCTCAGTGTTTTACCTACTGGTCACTTTCAGTTTGATTTTGACTTTAGTTTCTGTCATTTTTAACAGGTTTAATCCCTGCTGGAGCGAAACATAAAAGTGGCTTGCTTTTAATATTTGCTGAGTGAGTGTGAGCAGCAAGATTCACTGCTGGTCCAGCTCACACAATGATAACATTGGCACTGACTATGACTTCCAGTCCAGCATCTCTGCTCCTCGACTCATTTAATCAAAATGATAAAACTGCGATCACTGTCGGAGTAAACGCCGTCCCTGCACTCATTAATTAGCTCTCACTTCAGATTTTGTGCCTGCCGTGTATATTTTAATGGACATCTAATTGACTCACTGATGTAATCTGGGGTTGAGAGAAGAAAGAATAATGTGCTTTCCGAGTTTACAGCTATTGTGGGATGTGATTATTGTAGACAGTGTCATTCTTTGTGGGTTTCATTAAATGGACAATAAGCATTTGGAAGTGGCAATGAAAACTTTGCTCAGCATGAGGAGCAAGCATTCATTTCGACAAAACCTTGAATACTTTTAGACAATGGTGAAATCCATGACATTAATAACACAACTAATAGTGTAGATAAGCTTTTGCAGTGTTAGTTTGTGTGCTTGTGACAGCAGAGTGTGCAGAAGTCAGCCAGTCGGCTCGTGGCTGCTGTGCTGGCCTGGATATCTGCTGATAGGACCCTGCATGAGTAGGGAGGAAATTGAATTTGACGTGTGAATAGAAATTTCAGATGGGCCTTGAGTAATGAATCTGTCACTTTCCATGTGAGTAAAAGCTATTCACCACATCTTGGGGATGCAGAAGGGCTGAATCAGGCGCTGGCAGCAGGCTGGAGTGCGTTGCCCCAGAGAGCTGCATTACAGCATAATGTATACCTGTCATAAATCTTCCGGCGGTATAGATAGGATCGGAACAAGGTGCAGATCTGGTGGAGTAAACGACTTAATCTGCGTTCCAGCCTTGTCTCATCCCATCTCCTTCTTTGCATTGGAAAAAAAAAGAAAAGAAAAAAAAAGCAGTCTGAGTGAGTTCATTGATCTTGTGTTTCAGAAGGTCCAAATAGATTTTCCTGCCAAATACCTTGCTGCATCCTTTTCCCCCAAATGACCGCAGATAGAGCAATTCAACTGAAATGTTCAGTATTTGGTCTCTGTCTTGCTGGCCATGATGGCAGCAAGGGGACTACGCTCTGTATTCCTAGTTTCCTTTTAGCCTTTCTTCATTGTAGAGTCACTCATTAGCCAATCTGTTACTTTTCATGACGAGGCAATGTGACGTGGCCCATTTAGCATCCTGTGAGTCAAAGGATTGTTCCCTTTTGGTTGTTATGGCCATGGTTAATGGTGGAATTAGCTCTGGTGTCTCTTTTGTTATATTTCAGCTGGTTTGTAATATCAAAATAGAGCAAAGATCTGTTGAGATTAGACAGGGTTTCCTGTCAACATCATACTCGTCTTTTTCCGCTTTCTTCCAATTTAGCAAAAGAAGAGTTTGTGTTTTCAGATTCCAATAATGTGGATATCTACCATAAGGCTCAATGTAAGGTTCAGCATGACATACTTATTGATTTTGGAAACATTAGGGAACGTTACAGTCGTACAAAACCAGATTGAAAGAAAATGAAAATTTCAGCACCAAGGTCAGCTCTCACAATCACACAAAACCAGTCTGGAATGTGGACTAGAATTTGGGCTGACTTGATAACTGCATTGCACCTGCTTTACGTGACTGAAATGTGGACAGTCTGCTGTCGTCACTAAGGAGCCCTAAAAAAGAAGGGGGGAAAAAAAAAAAAAAGAAAAGTACCAAATTCTAATGTTCCTAAATCTGCCCCTGTAGGCCGTGTTTACTTTCACAGCCATGAACACAAGCAAACAAACAGACATTTGCACTCACGCATGGAAGTACACAAGCAGACGCCCACGCTGGCCTGCAACAGAGACAGTGGAGAGGAAACAGATAGAGGAAAGCCTTTGGAACGTCAGATAACAGGATTAGACAAATTACATTTCTGCTGTGACCATGAATCCTATTTCGATGTGCCACTTGTTTTTCGTTTTTTACAACCACATCCACAGAGGTGCGTAGACTGAAAAGCAAAATGGCGGCGTCTCAATTATTGTGCTGAAATTATGCATAAATACTTGACTGCTTGACGGAATGCACATGGGTTTTTACCTCCTTAAAGACACTCTTTGTTCAGTGCGGCATCAGTGCAATCAGAGGTAAAGAGCATGAACATTCCAATGTCAATCTGTGGAAAGGTGTGGGCAAAGTGTCAACTAACAAGGCAACTGCCTTTCAAATCACTTTCTTGGCAGTGTAATGTTTTGTGCCAACATACTACAAGGTAGGTCCAGTCATCTCCAGTCTCTGTGAAAAGAGAGCCCCTCTACTTGTAGAGTTTAGTTAATAAAAATAATAATAATAATAATAATAATAATAATAATAATAGTGATGATAATAATTGGCTGCATAGATCAAATATGAAAAATGAAATGGTTTTAAAGCAATTTGGAGTAGCTCTTGAGATAATTATCCGCAGAAAATCATTATTGAATTTATTTTCATAAATGTTTTTTTTTTTTTAAGTATTCTTTGAAGTTGAAATTTATTTTGCAAGATGGTGATTTTTAAGACAAGCACAAAGGGCAGTTTTTACTTTGACTTATAAGTGGCTGGGTTACAATCAAGTTAATATGGCTTTTTCAGGCACATTCTGGGGTTGGGACCAGTGACTGTTTGCTTATTTATTTATTTATTTATTTATTTATTTATTTATTTAGAAATGGGGCCTGCAGTGTGTTTGTGGAGGAGAACAGTCTGACGCTGGCTGTCTGCTGGTCTGAGCAATTTCAGGTCCAAAGAATCAATCTTCTTAAAAACCTGCAGGGCAGTCAAGGTCCTTCAGATCCTCCTGAAGACGGATGGTAGAAACTCCAGTGGGAACGCTCCATCAGACAGGGACGGGGGGGTGCAGCTCCTGAGACATTCTCATTACTGCGTTTGGCCTAAAACAGCATTTTGGAAACATGTTTCTTTACAGCGTAAAGTATTTTATTAAAAAAAATAAAGAAATTGCACGCTAAAACCCTACAGGACAGAAACAAAGGGAGGAAATGGCGGAAATGGACACAGGGGATTGGTGGGGAGGCAGTGGGGGTGGGACTCCTATGAGCTGATGCAACAACATGACAAAACACTTAAAATCAAATGGAGACCACCAGAAACAGCAACACGCTGCTGCAGATGGCAAGATAGTTTCATTTTCTTCATCTGTCTGTAACAGTTGATGAGAGAAACAAGTAATTGTCTGCTATTTCAAGCTATCATAATTGCGCCCCCTGTAATGTCATTTTTGAGGACGCAGTACATGTTTCTGTGCCTATTCTGTACTTGACAACATCATAGCTACTTTGCTTATGGAGAGTGGTCGGTGAACGCAGCACCGCTGTGATTAAACCAACCAGGATGTATCCAGTGACTTAGAGATCCGTGATCAGGTGCCGTTCAAGTGGCGAGAGAGAAAATCAAAGCTACTCTCAACGCAATTTTACAAATTCAGCGCTACTCACTTTAGCCACCGTCAGACTTGCAGCAGCTTCTGCTTTGGCTTCATTGTCTCCTTCTGTGGGCCGCTTGCTTGCTTCCTGCTTCAAAGCAAACGGTGCTGATTGGTCCGAACACTGCAAGGACTGGAAACGCTTCAGACTGAAGATGGATGGATGTGCCAGACTTGACTTAAAAATCTCAGCGCTGCAGCTGTCGTGTATGTTCGCAGATTCAGCAGGGACAAATTGTGCTCGACTTCCCCTACATTTTTTTTTGCACTAAGCCCAACCTTGCACGGGTTTCTTATTTTAAAAATGTAACACTACTTTATTGACACCGTCTACGTGCACCGAAGACTGTGCTGTCTCGGTAACGGATGCCTTATCAGTGTGTTGCGTTTGCTGCTGCTGCTTGAGCTCACGATGTCTTGAGTGAATTATGTGCGCGTATAGTATGTGTGTATACTAGAGGTTCTTATCACTGTGTAGGGCTCCTCAGGCCGTATGAGGGATTGAGTGCCACTCTAATCTGGACCCAGTGGTGACTGATCCAGCTCAGCACCACTGTGTGAATGTGTGTGTTGGAACAGATATCTCGTTCCACTCGGTAGTCTGTCAAAGCAAGTGAAGTCAAATGAATGTCGCGACGTGGGAACAAGCAGAAAAACACATTTGTGTGCTTATTTTTCACCGGCGAGTCCGTGTAGAAAGGACAACGTGGTGACAGCCTCGACTCCAGCTCCATTTCCTTGTGCGCTGCAGGAGCCAGCACCCTGCCAGCATTAATTATGAAGAATAGTTTTGGTGCGCGCAGCCTGAGATTGCACACGGTGGAGGGTGTTATGATGAATGACGTTAAGAGGAATGTGTCAGCCGCCGCCCCGTAAGGTCTCCACAAATAATTGAAGACTAGTGTACTTTCTGACAGAAACATGGTTTATGAGCCTGGTGCCAGTGGAGCGTTTCAGAATGCAGGCTGTGGAAGAAGCACTGCCTCCCTTTGTTCTCTTTGCCAGAGAGTCTGTCAGCACTTTAACTTCTGTGCCTTCAAAAAATAAAAATCAATTTAGCGTTCCTTTTTTTGTAAAAAAAAAACTATTGGGTAAATTTCTTTTTTGGAATTTTAATTAACTAGTGTAGCAGCTCTGGGTCACATCATGTACAAAGACCTGAAGAATATTGGAAGAAGGGACAAATAATGAGTTGATAAAGAAAATATTTTTATTATTAGGACTGCTGCACCACATTAGGATGGAAAAACCCTGCGAATAAAACCAAAATCCTCACATATTTCAACTTCAAAACCCATCCAGCATTATATCCAGACACAGCACAGGGAAAAACTGACAGTCGATGTGTTCTCATGCTAGAACAGTGCATGCATGCCTGTGTGTGTGTGTGCGTGTGTGCGCGTGTGTGTGTGTGTGTCTATTTGTTTATCTCCTTAATTTGCATTTCTACCAACTGTATTATATCTGTAACTCCTTCATTTCTCTGAGCGTAGTAGCTTATTTCCCTCATCGGTCTACCTTAATTGGCTGTTTTCCTTCCATCCTTTATATTTCTTTTTTTTTAAACTCCATTTTTCTCTCTGTGCAGTATCTCCTCAATTGTTAGCCTATTTTATCCTTGAATTAAAAGATTTAAATCTGCTCAAGCAAGTCTTAGCCTGCACATTACAAAGGACACCAACAACTTGCAGCTTTCACTGCCTATCCGTACTGTGTCTGTGTGCCTATGTCTGCCAGTCGTTCAAAAGTATGCTAGATTGAAGATGGGAGTTCTAATGTACACATGATATTTGATCATTGACCATTAAGTACTACATGCTGACCTCAATACTCCAGCAGTAAACTAAAATCTCAGATGTAAGATGTGTTTGTAGAGGTAAATGCTTTGTAAATGTATGACTGACTGACACTTGCGGCCACTCAACGTTACTGATATCATAGCTAATGCTATCATTTTTGGTGAAGTGGCTGCTATCAGGTGCATTTTTTTTTTTTTCAACCATCGGCAGGCGCCTGCATAATGAAATCAATGTTGGCAAATGTGCACACGTCTCACTTGTGCACATTTCACATCACCCCTCGTTGGTTGGTGCACAGAGCAAAGTGTGAAAAACGGGACAGTACGTTTAAAGATATTTGCTGTTCCTTTACCGCCATCTTGTGGACGAAAAAGTTAGCTGCATCTTTGAACAAACTGCTTCTCCTCATTTCACCTGATCTTTATTTAATCTCCTTGCAGATGTGCATGCAGTGTGGCTTTTACCGGAGCAACCTCTCATCTTTGACGTGTGATTTGGCGTCTGTGTTCTGTGACAAACCTCAAACACGCTCTTGATGTAAGTTTTCCTCATTTCTAATTTCTATACGCGGAAAGGATTTGCGCTCCAATGTCACACTGTCTTTCACCTGTGAGTGTTTTTGCTTCCACTACACATAGATTTGCCTCTGATCCGATCAAGACTAATCAATTCTCTCTTTTCTCAATTATCCATCTGACAGGTGTCACATCTGAAACTCCTCATTTATTTGAGATAACTCTTTTTGTTGAAAGAATCTCCAAACGTTTTGTGTTTGACGTTAAAAATGACTTTTGTCATCTTTCTTCTCCAGGTTTTAAGCAGCTTTGCTGAACGTAAGTATAACACTAATCATAATATGAAATATCCACAATAATACAAAAAGTACTTATGTATGTGTTCCTAAAATCCAGTTATTATGATTGTTATGTAAGTTGTGTTTTGAGAAAAGTTAGTCCACCCTTTATTACTTTGGCTGTTTTCATAACTTCTTGTTTTCCATACATAATTTATCCCCGATAAACTGCATAAAATCTCCCCACACAATTAAAAAAATGACCTTTTGAGCGTTCTCCATTACCACGCGCATGCAGACGATGTACCGCGCCAAATTGGATGTGTGTCAAATCTGCTGCTGACCTTTGCGGGATTTGATTAAACTCCATGCTTGTGGGGAAGTAGGAGGGGTTTTGCTAATGATGTCACACTGGCTGTGCCGTGGCAGAGTTTGATGGAGAGCTGGTCGGATGACAGCTGGAACTGTTGTCATAACCGGAGGAATACTGGCCACCGTGATACTTCTCTGTATCATAGCTGTGCTCTGCTACTGTAGACTCCAGGTATACCTGTGTGTGTGTGCGCACGTGTGTGAATGAGTGTTTATCCGTGCCCTTGTTTTAATGTCTGTATCTGTTTGTTTGTTTTTTTTGAAGCACTGTCTCCTGTTATATGAGCTACCACACATAGATTTTCTCTCAAATTCTTCTCAGTGTCACCTCTTTCTGTGAATGCCTTCACTTGCTGTGTAAAAAAAAAGCAAGTAAAGTGTCAGCTTGACATGAAACTGGCCTCAGCTTCATTGAAAGAAATTTCAATCCTTTAGAGCGTCTTGTTTTGGGGTTGAGCCAATTTGCTCAATTTGCATTGTTATGACATAAATACAGCATGTAAGACGTAACAAAACAACGCTGAAAAAGTGCTTAACCTTCGTGTTGTCCCCCCCCCCCTGTCCAGTACTACTGCTGTAAGAAGAATGGGTCTGACAGCGCCTCCATCTCTCAGCAACACTTTGCCTGCAATGCCTGCAGCGTCACCGCCCTGGATGGCTCGGTCGTCACGCCACTGTCCATGTCGCCGCCGGAGCAGCCCAGATCCACCGAGCCAGCGGCCAAATCCGCCGCAAGGCAGCGGAGTTTCTGCCCCACCTGCTCCCCCTACGACTCCCCCTTCTACATCCGAACCACTGACGAGATGCGCAACGGTGGCGAGCGCATCACCTACATGCCCACGCACTATGAGAACCCGGCACTGGCCATGCCTCTTCCCCTCGTCCGCGGCTCCTTGCTGAGGGAGAGCCGTCGAGGGCGGCCCGCCGAGTTTTACACCAACACCCGAGCCATCAGCACCGAGGTGTGACCGCCTCGTCAGAGAACCCCGCCAGGAACACCCACACCCAGAGACGTCCCTTTTTCCCTCGCCGCACGGCGCGCTCAGCAGCCCCACTGTTACAGACCACGGCAACAAATATAGGACTCTCTGCCAGTGAGGACCTTCTGGATGAAGACCTGCTGGACGTGGAAGCACCATCTTATTTATTTAGGGTCTGGGGGTTTTTGAGGTCGGATTTTTAGCCCTTTTCCTCTCTATATAATCTTGTATTGTTTTCTTGTTCATTTAGATAGAATGACTGTAATCTCTAGGTGAATAAAGCCGTAGCTGTAAAGTATTATTGTCTTCTTACACCCTCACATGCAGGGTGTAAACCTGTAACCTGTCTCTTGACTGTTAATGTCTCCTTGCTGACTGAGGGCTATCTACTAATTTCCCCTTGTTATACATCTTCCAAGTGAGCGACAAAGAGAAAAAAAAGAAGAAGAAAGAAATGTGATAAAGTGAAAAACAGTGTTGTGCATGCCAGGAGCTGTAATCATTTTAAAATGGGAGTAAGAAAAATGAAAATGTAAGAGACATGTCAGCATCCTGTCTGCAGTGCTCTGGATCTTGCAGGAAAGTGGAAGGAAGTGAATGACAGGAACTTTGTCTATGCAAGCCACCGCAACTCTTCTTCATCTCTGGTCATCTTTTCGTAGCAGCATATGTAACAAACAGTGACCCCCCCCCCGGGATTTATATTATAAACACAATACACTTGGAATGACATATTAGAGGCCAACAAGCATTCATAGCTGGATCACGCGAAACCAATAAATCTAAGTCCCCTTTTTGTTGCCAGGTTGAAAACTGCCCTTTTTGAAAGGCAACGTGAAGTGAGTTTTGTCTGCTAACAGCAATGCAAAAAGTTTGTTAAATGTACATAGTCATGAGAAAGCAATTACAGCATCTCTGTAACCCCACATGTTGTTGACTGAGCGATACTTTCATGAATGTTGTGTATTTGCAAGTGAAAAGTGCGACGGACTAGTTTGTCCTGTTTTGTCACAAACTCTTCTCATTAATGTCTTGTACTACTCTCACGCTGAGTCTCACACACAAGTGAACACATTTTTTGTCTAGGTTTTTCATATCGAGGAAGTGAGCGTTTCCAGCTCTCGTAACTGCAATCTGTTCCCTGGTGACCGCTTTAGTTCCTTCAACATGACACCTGCCCAGCTATTGTGCTGTATACAATTAGTCATGTGATATTTGTTTGTGTTCTGCAGGGATAAGTGAACCTGCCACACAAGAAGCATTCAAGACTCACATTGGGTAAATATGTTTTTGATTTTGAAAGATATTTGGCAAATATTTCACCTTTTTTGCAGCCGAAAAACAAAATAATTAATTGATTTCTTTTTCTTTTCTTTTTTTTTTTAGTTAGTTCAATGCATAGGCCAACTCTCAATTTCTGGATTGCAAAATATTTTTAAATAGCTTTGTCCAGTTACTTGTACAGAAGTGTAGGGAAAGTTTTGAACAATCTAAAGTATTTAAAGATTACAAAAATCCCACAACCATAAAATTGAAAGTAATGAAATGTCAGAAAAGCAACACAAATAAACTCTCTCAATTAAAACAACAACAACTAATGAACGTTTTTTAAGAGGGAACAGGAGGAAGCAAAAAGCTTATTTGGCCCTATACCCCTTCCAATAGAGTTCTCAGCGTAACATCAAGTGGTTTGCATCTCTGAACACAAAATCATATTACACTTTGTTGTTAACCTGCAACGTAAGAGTTAATCATCCACAGTTATTTATTTGGGTATTATATTAACTGTATATTTTACCACTTAACTAGTTATCCTTGAACACACACACACACACACACACACACACACACACACACACACGAAAAAACTTTTTAGAAAAAAAGATATTGCACCTAAGAATACAGAAACTTGGGTAGTGTTTACTTTTGGCAATTAAAGATTTGTAAATGCTTGAAATGGTCTTTTGTGGTATGATTTTTTTTTAAAGAAAGAAAAACATGTTCTTTTTGTGTTATTCACTGTACTAATTTGAAAACGTTTCGAAATGAATGATATCGTTTTTATTCGTTGGCGATGATTGATTAGAAAGGTGAACTTTGATCTTCAGTTGTCAACATGGCATAGAAAAATAACTCTTGCTCGGTTTCAATTATAATACAGAATTTAACTTGTTTTTCTTAAATGGCACCCTCTGTGTCAGATACGGATGCTAATGTCTTTCATATGATTTGACGGTTTTTTTCTCTCTCCCCCAATTCAATATAAAAATGGGAGGGTTACGCGTGACCGGAAAATCGTTCGCAGAACCCACTCGCGGTTAAAAAAAAAAATCACTCTAAAAATGACTCAAAATTACATGCAAATCCCTCAACGTTAAAGCTATGTTCATTTCCATTTTTATTTTTTATTTTTTTACACAAACGCAATTGCGAAGAGTAATACGTTTGGGTAAGTTTCTAAAACGAGGTTCCAAACCGGAAGTCGCGTCACTCCATTGTCGAGTGATTCATCAGCTGACAACATACGATCTTGGTCGCAACTCTTCTGACAGGCTGCAAGCTCCTCAACAACGCACCAAACAAGTAAGTTGACAGCTCTCCCATCACTGCTTGTGTTCTATGTTAGTATCACGTCCATGTGCAGCAAGTGGACCAAAGTCAGTTTCCTTTACCGCCGTTATTTGACTGTGTGGATACGGGGCCGGGTGCTGGTGAGTGAGGTCGCTCCTCCAAAGAGTAGTCCAACTGTTCTGGACTTCGAGCTGGCTAGCATTAGCCACACCTAGCCCTAGCTAGCGCTCTACCAGTGCAGTACACAACCACTTCCTCTTCTCTTGGAGCTCCACAATGCTCTGACAGCTCGCTCCGCGTCCACAGTTTCTGCCTGTCGTTCACCCTGCGTGGACGGGTTGTTGTGCTTAGTGGGCTCGGCGCTTGCTAATTGTGTCTTGCGCGTCTGTTTGTGTTTGTGTAAACGTCAGCTAGCTGCCGGAGAGGAGTCGATCCGCCTCAGAGGTCTGCCCTGCGTGCCCGTTGGCCGTCAACATCGGCTTCACAAACGCACAGCAACACCAACCTCTGTTTTAGCTGCTCTGGCTGAAAAGAAAGAGGGAAAGGAAAACGGCTGTCACGTTGAGCTTCCAGTGGGATCGTGCGCTGCCGGTTGTCGTGTGCTCCAACGCAGGGCCTGGGAATGGTAATGACTGTTTGCTGCAGTAATCAGCGTGAAGAATCACCACATACAGCAAGACAGTATTGAATTTGCTTGTTGGAGCGCTGGGATAACTGGAGATGTTGGTGGAGGTGTCCTCTCTTAGAAGTCAGAGCATCTGGCACATTCCTCTACTTAAAATATTCACATCGCCATTGGCCTTGCTGTAAGCAAGGGTTGGCTGAGTTAGTTTTTTTTTTCCTTCCCTTTTGACTTGGTGGAACCAGGTGGTTTTTTAAATATGATTGTAGTTTCTTTATGAGTGTATAATAAACATTTCCATACACCTGAATAGCATCACATGCAGCTGCCATCTCCAGATCTGATCCTATTTCTGTCTTTGGGCGATACTTTCACCACATATGCATATCTCTTGCTTTAGAACTGCACCATTTGTAATTCTTCTGATATTTTCATATTCTTTCAGCATGTCTCTGAGCCCTTTAATGGGGCAGGCTATCAGAATATGACAGGTATTGTTGATCTAAGTCACCAGTTTAACCTGTTTGTTGTTGGAAATGGGTTCAAACAAATGAAGAGTGTAGCATCGCAACTCTAACATCATATCTTACAACAAAAATGTATTGCTTCAGTTTTCTGTGTTTTTGGTTTCAAAGAGTATTTAGAAATCTTCCAGACCAGTGTTGGTGTTAGTCACCCATCTGTTCAGCAAAGAAAATATTAATTAGGGTCTTCTTACTGGGCTCTACAGCAAAAACCAGCAATGATTGTTTACTGCGGTAAACAGTGTGAAAAGTCGTCACAGACAGTATGGCGGCGTTGAGGTCGCTGTTAAACCGCTGAATGTACTGACGCCGATAAATGTGTTGAAATCTGAGTATCTGGAAAATCCTGCCATCCAGCGTGTTGATGTAATAAGAATATTTTACTATCACTCCAGTTTATATAATGTGATAATAACAATTTACAAGACGTGTGTGTGTGTGTGTGTGTGTGTGTGTGTGTGTGTGTGTGTGTGTGTGTGTGTGTGTGTGTGTGTGTGTGTCTTGCAATCTAAAACATTTTTGGTGGAGAATGTAATCATGATTTCATATGAAATGGGATTTGATGATCTATAAAATTTGATTCATAAATTTGAAATGAGTTAATGAAATGAATGATACATACTTTTATGTTGCACTGTTCCACAATACATTTGGATCTTTGGACCTCTGATCCCGTGATTATCTGGTTGTTCTTAGCTGATGTAGGAGATGCCATGCGTCTATAGAATGACACGGCAGTGACGAGCAGCAATCTGGCGCTGCAGAGTTGCTGGAAGAAGGTTTGGGTTGTCTGAACAAACAGGAACAAAGTGGTTTGCTGTGGTTGTTTGGTCAGTTAAAGTCTTGGCTTTGAGCCAGAATGTCTTTTTGCTGCCTGCCCTAATGAAGGTTCGGCCCTTTCAGTTAAAGAAATGGCACTAAACAAACCGGTCTATTAGGACAGAGTTCATGGTCATGAAATACGATTCACTGAAGCCGCGTGTCCGCTGTCTGCTGTATGTCACGGGGAGCAGTCGTCGTCACGGTTTTGTTCATACGTTTTCGACGACACGTTTAATGGATTCTGAAAGCGACTCCGGACTAGTCCAAGTGCAGGCTTAACCTAGATCTGATTAGCATTATTTGCATAGTTGGTACTGATTAAACAGGTTTTTCACTGCCGCTGTGTGTTGGGTGTGTTTGGTGTGTAGCTTTGTCCCGTGATCACTGATTCATCCAGCAGAGGCTGGGAAGTCAAGAACGTCACTTTTCTCAAAGGCCTTCAAAAAAAGTCCCGAACAGGTCCAGAACGATAAATCCTTAATCAACCTGGTACAGTTTCTGCGTCAACCAAACCTCCTTTTGCAAACCGTCAGTGTTTCAACCAGCACGTCTCGTACCTCGGACCATGTTGTTACGGCGCCGCCCCGCCGCCGAGCCGGCCCAAACAAACGCAACGACGCGCTCCAAATCACTGCGTCTGCTGTGAGCTCGGCTCGTCTTCGCCACTCGCGCTCGAAATTGAAACCGCCGCCGTGATGCCTGAATTGTAAGTGGAGCCGATCTGAAGTGAGATGAAGGCAGCCAGGCGGCGACGGGGCAGCAGTTTGCTGCTGCGTGCGTTCCTTTTAGAGTCGGAGCTGTGAAATCCATCCACACGGGGAGCGCCGAGACGCCGTCATCTGCAGAGTCACTGCTAATGTGTACTTACCAGTGTTGAAATGTCCACACTGTTAATGACGGAAGGCCAACGCATCATCTCACACCTTTTTATTATTGTGATAGTTTCACAATGGTTCGGGCTGCTCCTGTTAAAGTATTTCTTTCCACGCTTGGGTATTTCTGTTGTCACGCACTCAAAGTCTACCTTCTGCCTCTGTGTTTGAAAGAGAGACACATTATGGGATTGCCTGCTGTTGCACAGTCAACATTAAGTAATAATAGTCTGTCTGGCATGGCTGGGCCTTGTTCACATCCAGTCTGGTGTCAGATGACGCAACATGAGGTTCTGACCACAGATTTATTTATTTTGATTTATTTATTTTTAACAATTCTTTTAGAAGTTTTTTTTCCCCCCTCCTTATTTAATAACAATTTAAGAAGCAAAACTCAATTATGTTGAATTGCCTAAGCCCGCCCTGTTTCTGTTTCCTGTCTGGCTAATTTCATCTTTCACCTCCTTTCACGAGGTGAATCACTCCGATGCTCCATGTTCCACATGTCCCAGCTTAATGAAATAAGAATGTTGGGAGCACATGACCACCAACCCCCCCATGCCATGTTTGTCTGTGCATCAGTGCATGCAGCTCTAAAATAAATACGCTTATTGTATTGCTGTGGGTGTGTGTGGTTGTGTGCATGGCACCCTCACCGTCATCCATGCAGCCTCACCCAAACCACGGCCATTTAGCAACTGCTGAGACTGCGCCATGCCTACTTATGATCTCTCTGTGTTCATCTTTGACCACAAGTGAACTCAGAGACATTTCTTTGTCGCATTTTCTTGAAGATTTCGCAAAAATTGACAAATCCCTACAGTGTAGATTTGAAGCTGACTGAAGGATGACTCACTTCTTTTTTTTTTTTTACGTTTCAACTGATGGTGTTCATTAAATTGCAGTGCGACTGTAGATTTAATGCATTAAACGCCTCTTTTTTGATATTATAGAAGATTGCAGTTTCTCAGATGTGACTGTGCCGCTCATTTGTAAGCTCAGACTCTGTGTTGTTTATCCAGACGTTCGGGCACCCGGCTTTCAATGACATCATGCTTACAGTGTGTGTTGCAGCATCCAGCAGGTTGTTACATGTAGAAACAGTGCCGGGCAGACCCTGTTGATGCAAATGGCTCGTTCTTGTCGTAACACTGAATCACTGTGCAGGACGAAATATGAAAATAGATGCAAATTTGTTAAAATGAACTGTCAGGGTTTTTTTTAAAGATGTATTCAAGTGTCTGTCAGGTAATGGTACTTTTGATGACATTTTTTTTTAAATCAGAAATGTCGGTAATATCCAATAAGATATCAGCATCAAGTGTATCGTTATGTTCCATGTCAGTGAATGTTGAATTTTCATTTCTTTTTTTTCTTCTTTGTGTTGTACCTTTCAGAAAACATATTTCCACCCCTTTTTTAACTGTTGATTTGTTCCAGTGGAAATTCAACATGTATTTTTATTTATTTATTTATTTATTTTTTTTAATGCTTCCAGGCAGATCTGCCGCAGAGCTGGGCGGTCAGGAGAGGGACGGGGAGAAATCTGACCCTGCTCTCCCCAGCTGCCTCTGACTTTAGCAGCCAGCCATGGATGACAACGCCTCGCTTGGAAAAGTCAGCAGTTCCACTGAGTCCGTCGCCACCGTCACCAGCGAGGAGTTTGTTCTGGTGCAGTCCAGTGCCGCTGGTTCACCACAAGGCTCTGGAGGCAAACCCAGACTCAAGGTTGGAACTGAACAGCGACAAACTTTCAAACACGGCAAATATGTGATGCCAATTCCTCCAGGATTTAAAGTTCCAGTATTGTAGCCTATTTAGTTCATAGCCTCCCATAAAAAAAGAGTATTTTGAGTTCTTGTGTAAATATTGTGATACTGTGTTGTACCTTCCATACATTTCGAAGAAGACAACACAAGGGATCTGCAAGGTGGCCCAATGTCTGGCTGAGGGCGTTGTCACAAACCAAGGAGAGTTATTAGAACCCCTTATGACATCACAGAGTGCATTTTGGGTGCTTTGTGTTTCAACTCGCATTCTGAAAAGTGTATGAAGTCAAAGATGTCCCCCTCCTCATTTATGGGAAATTCACAGTCAAGCTCAGTACACATATTACCCTGTATAACAATGTTGTATGGGGCCTTTAACACAGCTGTAGAAATCACTACACAGAGGTTGTACAAATATGAAACGACACTTCTCTTAACTACACTAACCACATTGACTTTGTCTTTGCTTTACATACCTGCAAGAGTTACATCAGGCCTGGTTTTAGCTGGTGAGAATGCTCTGCTCTGAAAAACAGACGTGTGTGTGTGTGTGTGTGTGTGTGTGTGTGTGTGTGTGTGTGTGTGTGTGT
Organism: Nelusetta ayraudi; assembly: GCF_046127955.1. Classification (NCBI taxonomy): domain Eukaryota; kingdom Metazoa; phylum Chordata; class Actinopteri; order Tetraodontiformes; family Monacanthidae; genus Nelusetta; species Nelusetta ayraudi. The sequence continues at coordinate 279,464 of NW_027466254.1, forward strand.
GTGTGTGTGTGTGTGTGTGTGTGTGTGTGTGTGTGTGTGTGTGTGTGTGTGTGTACATATGGAAAGAGCTATAACTCCAAGAAAGTAATATTTTTGTATCTCAACCTTATTTTTTTTCTCTCATCCCTCTTTCATCTCCACTACTAGATGTCCTGGAACGGAAGTGAGCAGCTGGAGAAAGCTATGGAGGAACTGTTAGACGATGACGACGGTGATGATGAGCCGAAAGTGGAGAAGAGCAGCGTGGAGAAAATGGAGAAGCACAGCAAGCCCGAGACTGAACCCCAGGAGCCCAAACCTGCAGGTACAGAGACTTGCTGACTGTTTGCTCTTCCTTTGCATAATCAGCCCGACAACAAAAAATGAAAATGTTTTGGCAGCCATTTTGCTTAATTCTATGAAATATTAACGAAGAATGAAACATCCCGTGGGTCATGTTTGAGTCACCTAGGGTCGGAATGAGATCAGCGTGTGAGGCTAGGATGAACACATGATACCAACCAGAAGTTAATTCTGTCATCTGTGGTTGAGGATGTAAGCATGTGTGACTGTTTCACACTTCTGCTAACGCTTTTCACTTTCATGCGAATTGATGGTGAGCCACCACGCCACAGCTCGAACAGGAAAGGTGCGCGTGTCTTTGCAGAACTGCAGTTGCAATAAGCAAATTTGAGTCAGCTCAAAGCAAACTGAATGTTACTTTGCCAAATCCCTTGTGTGCATTATAAATTAACTGATTAAATCAATTGATTATGTATTTGCTTTTGCTGAGCCTGAGGCTGAGAGAGCTCGGGGGAAATGGTGATCGTAGTTCAGAATAAGGCAGAAACAGCAGCAGTCCTACTGTTGCTTTCATTGTTCTCCTTCCTGTTTGCATAGTCCCAGGTCAAAGATAGGACCCCCACCTTCCTCTGCATCCCTCCCCTCTTCCTTTGCAATTCTTCCTTGCCTTCATCTTATCTTACTGAGTTGAGCTTTTAACAGTTTACGTTTCAAAATGTCCCTCTTATCTTTAAAGAAAAGTGGTGTCTTTAAAGAAGGGAGATTAGATTTGAAAGGCCAGGTCTCCCCTTTTCATGTTTTTGTACTTTTTACTTTGTACCATAGGGATTTAGACTTTTTTTTTTTTTTTTAAACATACCTGAAACTCATGCCGACTTGTGGTTCACTTGACAAACACAAACAATATACCCACATGTCCTCGTCCCAGAAGCAGGTCCAGCACCAGCCAGCCCCACTGCGCCAGAGGAGGACAGCGTCCAGTTCAATAAGCTGTCTTATCTGGGCTGCACCTGGGTGAAAGCCCCTCGTAATGAGGCCGAGGCACAGAGAGCCATGGTGACCCTGCGTGCTGAAAGTGCCATTCCCATCCCCATCACCCTGCATGTCCCGAGTGGGCCGGATGGCTCCGTCAGGTCAGTCACACAATAAAAACGTGTTTCCACGGTTTTTGAAAGATTCTGTGTCACACTGTTCACACCACGTGAGTATATTTAACCTGATGATCCGGTGGACAAAAGCTTTGTTCTCAGATATGAAATCACTCCTCTGCAGGATCGTGGACCAGGCTTCAGGAACAGAGATCGCCTCTTTTCCCATCTACAAAGTGCTGTTCTGTGCTCGTGGACAGGAGGGCTCAGTGGAAAGTGATTGTTTCTCATTTACTGAGAGTTACCGGAGCTCAGAGGATTTCCAGATTCACGTCTTTTCGTGCCACATCAAGGAGGCAGTAAGTTCCAGCAGAGTTCCAAAAGATCAAATAGTGCACATTTAACACTGTCAGTACGGATCGGTGTATCTTGTTAAAGCAAGATACAGTTTGCAAGTGGCATACAAACGGGGAAGAATATTAACAACAGAATATTGAAATTCAAGGGTTTTTGAAAGGACAGTATGAGCTGCTTTGTAGCAGGAAAGTGAAACACGATGCCTCTAGTTTACTTTACACGAAGGTCTCATTTATCCATCCATCCATTTTCAATAGCGGCTTCTTCCTGATCTCAGGGTCATGATGGTCTGCTGGAGCCCATTCCAGCTAGGTCTCATTTGTGATGAAATTGAAATAGAAAATGCAAAAAAAATAATAATTTGAATTAATGGCATGCAGTCAGAAGAGTTCATTGAAAGAAATATTTTAACAAAGATTTTTTTTTTTTTAGATGTGTAGCATAAATGTACACATGCTCACACAGAAGAATAATTGCTCACCATAACTTGTACTTACAGAGGCTTACCAGGTGGGGGCACTCTCACCTTCTCGTTTCTCTCGCATTTCATTGTAAATCTTTGGTTTGGGGTTTTCTGCACACTATTAATGGGAACATTCTCATAAAGACAGCATATTTAATTAATCTCATCTCCCCCCTCCATGCCCTCCTCCAATGTATTTTTGCACTGATAACATAAAGCCAAACTATTAGCGTTATTGGATTTACCCAATAGGTGACAATTGACATTGTGCCATTCTGTTTATCTTTCCTTTCTATCCAGGTCAGTCGCATCTTGTACAGCTTCTCCACAGCTTTTCGTCGCTCCTCACGCCCGGCAGACATCAGTCACGCAGTGCCATCCAGTCGGCCTGACAGCGACCTCTACACTTTCACTGTCGCGTTAGAAATCAAAGAGGACGATGGCAAGGGTAACTACAGGTAGCTTGTCCACACGCACGCATGTCCACACGCACGCACATGCGCACACACACACACACACACACACACACACACACACACACAAAACTCACACACGCACAGTGGGGGGTACATGTTGAAATGAATACAAAGTGCAAGGAATATTTTATTCATATTGGGAAGACGTAATGTATTCAGTCGCACAGACATTAACACATACTGGCCCTCACTACTCAGACAAACACAATCCAGAATGGTGGGCGTTAGCTCATTTTCCGACACAAATCGCTATTTATCTTTTTGGATGGGAGTGCAGTGTGCAGCCACGTCTTACGCCAGAAGTCTGACCTTGTGAACGCACGTTTGATGTCAGAATTTTTAGCTGGGTAGTTATAATTATATCTTATTATATATCTTAAATGCAAGCCCCGTGCTTACTATTTATTTATTTATGTGTGTGTGTGTGTGTGTGTGTGTGTGTGTGTGTGTGTGTGTTCTTTGAAGACACATGAGAAATATTTTGAAGTTAAAATTTTACCATCTAAGTGATTATTTATTTACAGATTCGCTTCCTGTTTGTGGCTCCTAGTAATCACTCTTTCCAGGCTGCCAAAAAGGCTTTTCTTCTCTTTAATTACCTGTACACATAATGGCAAACCTGCTGAAGGCATGCTGAAATAAGAATAAATGAATAGTTAGTTGTTATTTAAGTAATGATTGTTTTCAGTTGCCGCTTTTATTGACACTTGTTCATTTGTACTCAACGCAACTGGTCAGTTTTTGTGAATTACTTATGGCCTCTGGTTTAGAATCTGCAATGTTGTTTTGCATGTTCATTAAGGAGTGCCAGTGTGTCCCTCTATTAGCACAGTTCAAGTTTACCTCCCATTTTCTTTGCTTTTTGCACAAGATGTCAAATATTTTCAAAGGGTTCTGCCTAACTGAAATCTAACTCTAATTATAATTGTAATGATACTATTAAAATATTTACGAACATTTTATGTTCTATCTTGAAGTGGACATAATCCACTAATTGATATTATTAACCAATTTGAATTTAAATATACTGTATGACTGAACAAAGAAGAACGCACACATTTTTCAAATGTAAATTAAATTGTGTCCAGATATATTCCATTGTACTGAAACCTGTAAGTACATATTATAACCCCGCCATGTTTCTCTTCTCCAGCCCAGTGCCTAAAGACAGAGACAAGTTCTACTTTAAGCTGCGACAGGGTGTGCAGAAGAAGGTCGTGCTCTCAGTTCAACAAATGGGCAACAAGGAGCTGGGCATCGAGAGGTATGGTCAGGATGCTCATAACTCCTGTTCATTTTTTACGCTCTTATTTTTTCAAAACAAACATTCATTCTATGTCAAATAATATTTTGTTACAGATAAACATGAGCTCACTTCAAAATAAAATTGCCAGCCATCAAAGACTGTAACCTTTACTCTGCTATTGCTTTATACTTTGTGTGTTTACAAATCTGTGGTATCTGTATTCGAAGTGGTTTGCTTTTGGTCCTTTCTGGAGAGCTCTCAACAGAGGTCAAATGAGCAGAAGTGAAGGAGAGTTGAGTCGGTGTCGAGCTTTTAAATCGTGGCTTTTCTGCTGGCTTCCCACACAGCTACACAATCCTCGTGCCTGGTTCAAACTTGCCATCAGTAAATTATACTGCTACTGTCTGAATGAAAACACCAACCGCAGGGCACACCTACACACTGCCAATAATCCAGCCCCCCCCCAGATATACGGTAATGTAATGTGACTCAGGCCCCTGGAACGCAATCTACCTGTACTTTAATCTGTCACCATTTTAATCTGGCGCACGCTCTCGCGGCACAGTGGCATCAGAGAACCAGGTCATCCTTATCATTATGGTTGTTCCTCCATACAGTCTGGCCTCCTATTGCTATCACAGGGAGACAGGCTGTCCTCTCTGCTCTCCCCTGTATTTCTAGTCTGTAGGCCTGTTGTTTTCAGAGTTGATCCTTTCTGCTCTTTTGAGTCCGCATTTTACAAGTTGACGCTCAGGTTTAGAGGTCCCGCTATCGCGATTGTTGTAACTGCCAGTCTGTACTCCAGGGGTTCGGCCTCACACAAATAATATCCAGCAAACATATTTAGCCCTCAAATGTGCTCCATTTTAACCTCCTGCTGAAACAGAAATTTACTTAACATTAATGAAACAAACAGCTGTTGGCACCCCAAAAAATGAAAAATGGAATTGAAGTTGTGATATTGGTCTTCAAACTTTCTCTGTGCCAACAGGCATGCTTCCACTCGGTCAGTTCCAAAACTTTTCAATTATACCATATTCAGTTTTATTTCAGTGAGTGTAATGTTTTTCATCTTACATGTTTTGTTTGATTAGTACCTTTTATTGAAATCTGTCAAAGCAACTTTTCATTTCCAGTTTTTTTTCCTCCTTGTCACGTGGGATTGGTTGATGTGGTGTGTTATTATATGTACGTATGCTGTTGTGCCTCCTCTTAGGTGTTTTGGGATGCTTCTTAGTCCTGGGCAGAAAGTCTCCAACAGCAACATGCACCTTTTAGACATGGTGAGCCATTCCCTACGATCATTTTCATCTGAAAACAATTTTTTTTTGCCCTTATAAAGAATAATTTAGCATATCTTGAATTGGCAAACATGCAAACAATTGTTTTTTTTTTACTCATCAAGCAGTAAATTTTTCTCTGTCCTGTCTGTGGTTGTGATTTTGCTGACTTCAGAAAAATGCGCAGCATGTTTTAGTTTGTTTTGAAAGGAGTGTTTGATTGATGCATCGTGTCACGCTCACTCAGGAGTCGATGGGGAAGAGCTCGGATGGAAAGGCCTATGTGATCACTGGAACATGGAACCCCAACATGGCTGCCTTTCAGCCACTGAATGAAGACACACCTAAAGGTGAGCTGTGTGAAGGCAGTTTTACACTTTTATATCTGGTTTAATATAATGAATAGATGAGCTTATAAAATCAACAACTAACTTTAAATGGCATTGTAGAAAGTGTGTGGCACCAGCACACATACACGAATGCGGTGACATCACATACATAACGTAATGTTTCTGTGTGGATATAATCTATATTTCTAATGTACGGTTTGTGAACTAAGAGCCACCAAATTGTGCTGCTGGTTGTTGCAAATGTTGCACTATAAAGGGTGATCTTTCCATACATTACTGTTCAAAATGTGTTAAGGCTCTGGCCATAGCTCAAGGTCACGCCTTGGAATTATGCAGTGCTGGCACTGAAACATGGATGTTATAATTGCTTTTGTCAATTCTCCAGTGCAAAACAGTCACAGCGCCTGGCCTTGCTGTGGCCCTTTGCCTGTCAGGACGCAGACTTGTCAGAGTATTTTCGCACATTAAGTAGTGAATTTGTGTAAAGCTGTGGAGCCAGCAGGGCGACACGCAGGGAGGCCGGATTGATTTGACCTTAGCTTTTTGTGTATGCAGAGCCTCAAATAAAAGCGGAAAAGATCATGGTCTATTGCTAATTAGGCCCAGAATGTTGTGTTCATATAACATTTACTTTGTGCAATCCTGCAATGTAATTGTATTTACTACTTTATTTTCACTCACAAAAAAAAGCTGAATCGTTCAGTCTGCCCAGGCTGAGAGCTTGCCTCACCAAATCTATTACAGCGGACAAATTAGACTTCCTGGCAACTTGCTGAGCCCACTGCTCTGAGACTTTGACTTGAAGGTGGAAGGCAAATCTGTCAAAGCAGTTTACCTCATGAGATTCAGGCGTTTTGAAGCCTGATAAGTAGGAAAGTATATAGTATATGAAACTTTGGGGGGTTTTTTTCTTTACGTCTCTGTAAAGAAATTTTGACATTTTGTTTGGGTGGTTATGAACGAGTGGAGGCACTAGAACGTGTCCAAATTCTTGTAGCTCTCTCTGTTTAGCTTGTTAGTTGATTAAATCAGCCAACCTTTGCTGATTATAATGGCGCCTGAAATCAAGGCTTTGGCCTAAATGATCTTTTCCTAATGAGTGATTATTTGGCTTAATGCTCAGGAAGTTCCACTTTGTTTCATAAGTGATGTAATATGAAAATCATCATTTTAGTTTTCTCCAAAATCAGCAGAACAAATTTCTGAAGGTTTTCTACCATTGAAGTATGTCAGGTTACTAATGGTGGCAGTTTATAGCCTCGTTACTCTCTCTGAACACTGTACAACAATTAAATGTCTGAAAACTAATGGAATGCTAAATGCATTATAATTGTATTTTTGTTATAATGCAGGAATCATTCATTTAATTTAAGTAAGACTTTTCTCTTTTTCTCTCCTCCTTCTTCTCCCACGCCACTTTTTTGTTGTTGTTCGTTCCAGACAAGATGGTCCACGTGACTGTTGCAGCAGACCTGGTGGTCACCGAGGTGGTCGAGCCCGTTCGTTTCTTGCTTGAAACTGCAGTCAGAGTATATCCATCAAATGAACGCTTCTGGTACTTCAGTCGCAAGACCTTCAGTGAGACCTTCTACCTCAAACTCAGACAGGTATGTCTATGGAGTGATTGCAGAAGGAAAGTGCATTTATTTGATTTTATTGGTGTAAAACAGCAATTATCAGCCTGTAACAGATTGCACAGAGCCCCTCAATGGTCTGACCGAACATCGTTGTTGCACAAACTGTGCAGTTATGTATTTACACATCTTGGATCATGCTCTTAAATAGTCAAGACAATGCCTTTATTAATTCTGTCAAGCCAGTTAGTTGTCCTGATGATCTTAGCTGCATGATCATGTGAAATTGCGTCATTGTGCAGAAAAAAACATATTTGCTTTCAGTCTAATCAGTTAACATCAGTTTTACTAATTGCCCCCTGGGGATTGATTAAAAGCAGCAGTAAAGCTTAATACCTTGAGACGTTGGCTGTATTTATTTATTCATGTTCTAAAACGATGCCATGGGCGCAGATGACAGTTCGAAAATGTATTTCAAATCTGTTTTAGTCGCTGTTTCTCCTGTCAGCTTAGAGTGTTGATTAAATAAATCAGTCAAAAGAGTCTAAACAGAGAACTTGAGCAGGAAGGTGTGAGCCAAATTTCTTGTCCAGGTTCTGAAATTCCGTCACATGAACCTATTTAGCGGTGCTTGAAAAGTGGAACGCTGCATCTCGACTACACCCAGGGAAAATGCTGCGGCGAGTGGAGGGCCAGCTCGGAGAGACGTGTGTGGTGTGGAGGAGTGGGTCAGAGCAGGCAGAACTGCGGGCGTGGTGGTGTGTCAGTGACCGGTCAAGTTCTGTACCCGCGAGAGCTGAAACAGTCGGCCGATGTAAGATGTGCGCTTAAAGATGCCAGAAACCCGTCAGCCAACCGACTTCGATTCCTCCTCTCCCTCTCCATCTGTGCTCCTCCTTGTCCGTTCAGTCCATCTGCCTGCTTCTCATTCAGGCTGTTGCGTTGTTGTTTTTCTGTGTATTATTTTCCTCACCATTCCAGGGAAAAGGTCTGAGCCAGGTGTGTTTGTGAGAGGGCTTGTTAGCTTTTTCTACAGTTCACTGAATTGTCCTTGGAGGATTTTAAAGGGGCTTTTTAGTTTAGCAATTTAGTTTGCTGGTGGTCATCTAGCGCAGGTGCAACAGTGTCTGCTAGTCTGCCAATAAAAATAATCTCACCCACTCTCCACACTGTACCCCTGAGGCAAATAGGTAGTCAGTCTCAGCAGCAGTGTGGTTATACTTGTAGTTGTTAGTCGGCTACGGCAGCAACACAACTTGTTGAACTAGTAACCAGAGCAAAGTAAAATTCTTCCGCTGCTGAGGAACTGTGGTTAAAAGGTCATCCAAGGTCGTCCAACATGAACATTAGTTTGTTGCTTTCAATAAACAAATAAAGAATAAAAAATTGCAAGTTCACTCTTTCTCGTCATTGACAAAATACATTTTTTAAAGTAAACCTATTTGGGTGATATGTTTTTCTTTTTTTAATATTACATTGTGCCGGCAATGAACTGGCAACTTGTCCAGGATGTCACCCTGCCGTCACCCTTTGACAGCTGTGATAGGCTCCTGCAGACCCCGGCAACCATGAGTGCAGGAAGAAGTGGGTATTGAAAATTGTTGGATGAATGGATGGATGTTACATTGATGCACCAGTGAGAGTATTTCTATTTCTCGGACCATTCACAATGGCAGAGAATGAAGCACAGTTCAATAACATTTCACCTCATTTTAAATCAGAATCTGAAACTTGCTGCTTAAATTCAGCATGTTGCCCCACCCAGTTTCCTGTGTTTTTGGCGCTGCTGCTCGCTAACAAACATCCCACTCTTTAGAACATTTGCAACTTGGGAGTTTCTTCTCCGTCTGTGTGCACAGTGCAGAAAATGAAGCGAGCACATTCATTTAACTCTCGTGGACACAAGAATAGCTTGTCAGCTGTGGTTGGTGCTTAAGAAATACAGTCAAGCAATGAGCTTCCTCTCTGCTGTTTGAAAGCAGGTCTCTTTTAGTGGGCCATGGGGAGCTGGCAAAGCAGCGTAGTGTGAAGAAGCTCTGGATTGTAGGGAGCTAATAAAAGGCTCTGTCTCATTATTGGCATGTGGGTAATTAACAGCGGCGGTCTGACTTGTACGCCTGATTGCCTCCATAGTTATCTCCTTAGCAAGTGGAAGTGTGTTGGACTGCTGCTGTGGTTAAGAGCTAATTAACAGATAATATTGTGTGGAGGTTTTTTTGGATGATGGTAATCAGAGGTGATGCACATGCATTGAAAAATAGGCAGTGCTATTGTCTTGGTCCCCCCCCCCCAAAAAAAAACAAAAAAAAACAACCTGTAATTACCCAGTTGGAGTACCACTGCTAGACAATGTTTTCTGGGTAAGAACAGCTAGTCAGGCACTTGGCCCGTTTGTTATTTAAGTCAAGGTTTGGGAAGACATTGTATGTGAGACTGTGAAATGTGCCTAACCAATACTAAAGAAAGTGTTGATTCTTACAACATAAAGGTTGTGCAGCTTCTAAAATGTAGTTACACAATCACTTTTTACTGATTACTTACTAAATAGTTTTCAACAGAACATCTTCATCTAATTTACAAACAACATAATCTGACATTTTTTTTCCTGGTCATCATTATGTGCAACAACATATTTTTTTTTTTGGCCTTGTCGTGTGCCACGCTTATATGTAGTCTTTCATAATGTCATTCTTAGCAATTGATTTGTCATAAAAGCCCTTTTCATCTTTTTTTAAAAAGAAAATGAACAGAATCTAATTTCCCAATTTGTGCTTCCATCACCGACCTGAGTTTGTCATCAGAAGCCTCGCGAGTGTGCCAGTCAGTAGGTGATTGATTGATTCAGCTAGGTGGAGGGGCGAGCCAATGGTATTACAGTAATTGAATGGAGCAGAAATTGACAAGAGCAGCTTATGAGACTCAAGGTCAAGTCTGCTTGTGTGTCTGTTTCCTTCTGCTTTTATTTGTTGCTGCTGGGATTATGAGGAGTTGAAAGACTGAAAAAAAAAACCCAACTCTGTTTGCCACTTTTACTCTGACTTTGAAAAGAAAGCTTGTTGCAAAGATGAATGACTGAACGTTACATTCCCTTCTTTGCAAATTGTTGGTAACTCACCCCCCTGCCCCGCTCCATACTGATGTTTGACTTGTCTTTGGTGGGTCGAAACAGTCTTAACGTCAGCAAGATCTGTTACAGGTGATTATACACCAACTGCTTTTGATTCCTGCTCGCTGAAATTTGTCTAAAGAGTTGCTCGAGAGCCGACTGTCTCAGCATATTGTCAGTGAGATTTTCTCTGAAGTGACATAATTGCCTTAATGATCCTTGCGTTTGCATATGTGCTTATGTGCGCCTCTGTACAGCAGACGCCGGAGAGAGTGGGTCAGGGCGAAGCTGTGTACGAGGTGGTTAGTCTTCAAAGAGAGGCGGAGAGAAGCAATGAGGAACGTGGTCGACTGGCCTCGCCCACAGAGGAAGAGGAGGCTGATGAAGGTATGAAGTGTTTCCTCTTTCTCTTCTGCAAACCCCACTCTGTCTCTCTCTTTTTTTGGTCGCTCAAGGTAATCACACTTAATTCACTGTATTCTTACGTGGGTTTTAAAACAATAAAGCAGTGAAAATTTGAATTAGAAAGAAGGTGTGTAGATGTTTACGCAATGGAAAGGGGGAAAATAACTCAAACAATAGGAATATGCATAATTTATCAGTATCTTTATCTTTTAATCCGAGTAACCTCTAAATCTAAATAACCAGTGTCTTATTTATCTTTCACACATAATGCAGAAAAAATGTTTTATTAAGCTCTTAATATTGACATCTTCCCCTCTACCCATACATATTTTCTTAATAGTTGGCCTTACGTTGGTTATGTTGGTGCTTGCACTTTTACACTTTCAGGAATGAATTTCTGATCATGTGTTATCTAAGAACTCTTTGAATTTTTTATTCAAGAAATTTGACAGAATTTAAATTCTTTCCCAATTTGCTCTTTAATCACTGATTGAATCACTGATCATTTGGAGGCGTATTAGTCTGTCTGATTAAATGACCACAGCTTCTTAGAAAAGCCTATTTCAACCACTCACATAACAATTTTCATGTTCTTTCACATAACTGTATTGAGATGAAATATGGGCTAAAAATGGGATGGCTGTGTAAATCTTCTGTTTCTCTCCCTCTAATAGAATTTGGAGGCCTTTATTGACCTTTTATGGAAAGAAAAATCATGATTGCTTTTCTTCAGTGCTCAGAACAGTACTGTTTTGTAAGGCTCAAAAGATTGTACCTCTGAATGTTCATTTACAGACAAACAGTTTTTTGTTGTTGTTGTCGAGAACTATGTATTGGCTAATATAAATCAATGTGAAGTTTCATTACGTTTAGACACATAAACAATGGCAGGGTTGTATATGTATGCGCATGGTGTGTTTGTGTGGGTTGCTCGATAATATCACAGTATATGCTGCATAGTCCTGGAACGGAGGGCTGCACATACTGAATGATTGAAAGCAGATTTAGCGTGTCTGTGTATGTTTTGTGGTAGCAGACAAAATCTATTTGTTAGCACTTTGTGTGGAAAGACATGCTTGATTGTAAATGCACAGTGTATCAAGTGTGACTCGTTATGCCTAGAACCCACTGCAGCCCTGACACACCCTTTCTGGATCAAAAGAAAAGACGTTGTGTGCAGTATTTCTGCCTCTTGTGACCGCAGTGGCCTTGTCTATTGTTATCACTTTAGTTTGTCTGCCGCTTCTTCTCAGACCATATGCTGCCCTTGCACAACCTTGAAACATTTTTCTTAATTAGAACAATCATTCACCCAAAAATGACGGAAAAAGTGCTGATTCTGGATGATTTTATTTCATCCCATTTACTCACTTTTTGTTTTCATTCTCAAGAATCAATGTTCCAATTTTCTATGACATAGCCTTACTCTGCTCCAGAACATAATGCAGCACTTTAACTCTGCAGCGCAAGAGGAGGTGATGGCCTTTATTTGCATAAAGCAGAGCCTGTGTTTATTGCACAGTTTGGGTTGAGTATAGCTGATATAGACAATTAGTGTAGCACTGTAATGCATCTGCTGTCTAGAACTCCAAACTTCATAACAGAAATGGGCACCATAGACTTTATGATCATGCTGCTGAGTTTTTTTTTTTTTTTTAATGGTTCTTGGTAAACAAATGGCCTGTATGTGTTTACCATTTCCATTATCCATCATCGATTATTCATCCTTCACGCAGTGTCAAAGCAGTGGTGACGCCTGTCTCAGCTGTCTTGCGGCGAAGTCAGGGTTACACCACGGAAAAGTGGCCGCGACACAACCATGAGCACTCACACTTATGGACTGGACTAGTTCAAACTCAATTTGTCTAATGTATATGCGCTTGGACTGTGGGAGGAAGCCAGAGTACCTGGAGAGAACCCACAGGGAGAACATGCAAACTCCACACAGAAAAGGCCCCAAACTGGGAGTCTGGCCCACAACCTTCTTGCTTACCGCTGCACCACCACGTCACCCTCCATGTGCTGAGAAGCTGAGTGTAGAAATTAAAACAATGACCGCTGTGGGTCACATGCCAGCACAGTGTGTATGTTTCCCACATCTATGACGGCAGCTTTGCTGGAGGGATGCAGGCAAAACAGGCACAGAAAGGGGCTGCCGGACCACAGTGATTCCGACGTGTGCACCAACCACTTTCAGCCCACCAATATCAACAGGAGTGGCATTTTCAAATGTTCAAGTGTCACAGATTGGACCTTGTAACAATTCAGTGCGTAAGCTTCAAACATGGCGGTCTTAAAGAAAGCGCTCACATCTTAGACCGACCTCACCTCATTTAAACAGAAACCTTTGTTTGTTTTCTTACATTAAGGTAACACTTTTTTTTTATTAGACGTCCAAAATGTTTTATTTTATTTTATTTTATATAATGCCTGTAATGCCAGCTGTCCAACTCCCGTTGTGACTGATACTGTAGTAGCCATTCAAAAGGCCTTTCCCTTCTTTCATTTCGCTCATCTTCCCCAGAGCTGGAAATCGACGACACTCAGGGCTGGAAAGCCAGACGTCGACTTCATTGTGTTGAAATGAATACGCTGCCAATGTAGATGCCACTTCTGCAAGCACGCTCACGCTCCCTTCGTGCTGCCCATCATCCACACCGTCCCGCCTGCCAACCCCCCCCATCCTTCTTTGAATGGTGTGGAAAATGGGTCGGAAGCTGTCATTTACCCCCTTCTCCCCCCAGCGTTTCCTTTCTCGGCATGGTTTCTGATTGTTTTGTTACAGATTGTGTTTTTCTTGTCACGCTTTAATATATACGTACTCTTTCTGCCACACACAGAATTACTGTACATTCCCTTTTACCCAGAACGCACAATGTGGCCAAATATTTTCATCATTCTACATTTAGATAGAGACACATAGTGTATCTGAATGAGGACAAGAACCTGATTCTCAAATTATTCAGTTCTACTGTAACAGGGGGGAATTGGAATTGGAATAAAGAATAAATCAAAACTGTATAAGAAGGTATGTAAAAAGAGGGCCCTACGGGCAGCCACCTTTCTTTCACTTTTACATAATGGATGTTATCCTCTGCCACCTATATACTGTAACGTCAGAGAGATCCAAATTGAAGGTGGTCTTGCAGTGAATGCACGGCCCCCCTCCGGATTAAAAGGTAACTGTAATGACCCTCGTTTCCACACTTCCTTTCATCACCTGGTTTGTTGGCAGCTGCATTAGACTCACGCTTCCTCGCCACGTGGCCCGAGCCATTCTGAGGCAGCCACTTTGTGCTGCCTCTGACTCATTTGAAAGGACTCATCAAGCATTTATAAAGACCAGAGAATCTCCCGCTGTGGCTGGAAAGATGTGCCGGAGCAGCACTGCATGGAGAACGACATTCCGCCCATTTTTATCGAAGAAAAAGACATATTGTCCTTAATGCCAAGACTTCGGCAGCCTTCCAACACTTTTAAGGACTTTTGCAGTTAACCTGAGGTCTAGTTTCATACAAAGTTTTATAAAGCAATGTGGCCTTGTCTGAAGTTTACTTCAAGAATGTTGTCTTTTAATAGCAACTCAGAAGTCACATTTTTGCCTGCACTGAGCAAGTTGTTGATTTCTCCCAAATAACAAAAGGCAGCTTGCGAAAGGATTTGTAACTGCTGACACTTAAGGGTATGTAACTTGAAAACAAAAATAATTACCGCTGATATTCTGTCTAAAAGAACCTTGACAAGAAACATCATTTCACACCCTGCTTGTATAGCTGCTTTAACGCTGGTGGGGGCCGTATGGGACAGACACATTGAACAGACTCTCCTTCTTAAATTGACCACCCTCAGGTTTTGTTGGTATAAACATGTGCTCACGTCTTTGGCCGTGTGAATACCTTTGTGGACTGTTTATGGTTATTGATGCGGGTGATCTTTGTGTGGAGATTAGTTTGTCTTTCCAACAGCAGGGCAGCACAGACATTCAATCAGTGCTGCTGCTACTGCATCCAAACACAAGTGGTTCGCTGTGCTGATTGCCTCTTGTCTGCCCCACAAACAACCAAAACAGGAGAGCAGCCTTAATGGAAAGTGTAGGCACTGCACAGGCCACCGGCTCTGCTCGATCTGCTTGGGCTGGTACCATTATCAGGCTTTGTTGCTAGACCTTTGCAGCGTGGAAACATCTTTAAGTCGCAACAAAAGAAACTCTCGCTGTCTCTAGTTCTGTTTTCAGGCGTTCACTCACGCGTTCTATGTTAATTTCCTTTGTACATATGTGTTGTTGTTGTTGTTTTTTTCTGCAGATAGTGATAGTGAAATCTCAAGTGGGACGGGAGATGTTTCAAAAGATTGCCCAGAGAAGATCTTAGAGTCCTGGGGAGGAATTCTCAATAGATGGTAAGTATTTTGTAGAGGATCTGAAGTTGAAAATCAACAATGAAATGCTTTTAAATGGAAAGTGATGTTTCTTGTAAAGGCCTATTTTTATACCTATTTTTCATTATGGTTTTCTGTGGAGCAGCTTCACGCAAATAAAAATCCCAAAATGTCTATAGATCTTAAGAGAACTACTAGACCTCAGCTTGGGGGTTTCTGCACAAATGCCTGGTTTAAGCTTCTCCCAGAAACTGGTGCGTTCTTGCACCTTCTGCGTATTTGGAAGGGGAAGCAAGCAAGCCGGTTGCAAGGTGGTGCCATCAAGGAGGACAGAATAAACAGATGACTGGAGGTGTTTGATGACTGGATATGTTTATTTCTCTTTTTGCACATGTCCTCGTCAATTGGTAGGGTTATATTTAGCATTGATGGGAAATCATTTTAAAAACTGGACCATTTTCATTGGTCTGGAGAACCTAATTAGCCAGTTGCTGCTACATAAATTGCTGCCAATTTGTAAAAGGTGGGCCTGGGTTTTCTGATCTGATCTTACTGTTTTCCTGCTGTTGCTGTTGCAGGATTTTGTAGCATATGGCCCCAAATACATTTTTAATGAGATTTTAGCCTTTACTTTCAAGAGTAAGATTGTCCCTTATGTCGGATCTGTGTACAATAGCACTACCTAAACTCGCCCCCTTTTAGTCCTTTTGCCCAATTATGTTTGGTGCGGCACTCTGTGTAATATTAATTCTTCAGTCTGACGTCCATTTAAATCCACAATGACTCACTTGGTCTTTACAGTGACACTGCGCAAATGTCACTTATACACACTTGATGTAATAAATTAAACCTGCCTGGCTGTAGCACTAACTCATATTTGAAGTGGGCAGACTGGGTGAAGTGAGATTTCCAAAATAATGGAATGTGTGCCTTTGTGTTTGTATCAGGCATGGGAACCTGTCTACCCGGCCCAAGGGTTTGCCCTCACTGGTCCGCAGCGGCATACCTGAGCCACTCAGAGCTGAAGTCTGGCAGCTGCTGGCTGGCTGCCAAGATAGCCACGAACTGCTGGAGCAGTACCGCATACTCATCACCAAGGTAAGGACCAGAGAGAGAGAGAGCGAGAGAGTGCCATCACCTGTTATCACATGTCTTGTTTCTCCACTTATCTCGTTACACATGAAACAGTGCCTTACAAATGGAACTTGTTTTAATAATCTCTTCATCTGTCTGTTTGTATAGCCCACAAACATACACACTAGAGTACGGCAGCTTGTGTGTCCGTGTAAGCCGATTATTTGATTAAAACATGGGTCCAGGGTTTCCTTTCGACAAGTCGTCTTTTCTGTATTCCTGAAACGCATGTTTAGCATGTTAGCCCTTAGCACTCTAAAGATGCCTGCTAACATTTACAATGACTTGACAGATTTTGTCTCATTGGTTGTGGTTAAATAAGAGCATTGGTGCCAGTAATGAATAATTGTGGAGTTTATAGAGACGAGAGATAACACTCGCCCTGTGCTTTTCCTTGATCTGACACTACGTGAGATGATAACAAAATGAACCCATGCGGTTTTAACCTTAAACCTGCAGGCAACTCTGACATTTAGACATGTGACATCAACATAGTCAGCCATTGGCTCAGAGATCCCTATTGGGTTTTTGTGTTTTGTTTTTTGTTTTTTTACCTCAAGTGTTTTTTTTTTGTAGGTGTGCAACTTCATCTCATTTGTCACACAGTCCTCACACGCTTTGTTTTTTGTCTTTCTTCTGTCATTCCCCTTCGTAGTTTGACTTTAGTCACTGATTCGGTTTATGGCTTATTCATTCATTATTTTTTTGATATTCCATTCTTTCAACATAAGTAGCTTTTGTGAAGAAAACAATTTTTCCCACTTGGTAAAATGGTAAAAATGGTATTTGCTATTCTTGGGATTCAGCATGCAGCAAGCTTCTTCTCTGGATTGTGTTGACTTCACCTGTTGGGAAATTTGTCTGATACAAAGTCAGCTGACTGAAGAAAGACACTAAGAAAGGATTTTTTTTTTTTCTGCTGTCCCTCAATTTTACATAAGGACCAAGAGCCCCTGCAGCTCATCTCAGTTATTCTCATTCCACTGGCTGAGCCGTGCCCACATCCTCGGTCTTGCTGGAGTAGTGATGGTATTGATAGAGGGGTGGCGGGGGCTATAAATAGCTGCGCCAAATGAATAGAACCGTTGAAAGACGGAGGAGGGAGAGAAAGAGGGAAGAGAGGCAAATAACAGCATCTGCGAGGGCGATGTGAAGCTTATTAATCTCTTTTGTCAGGGCACATTGATGAAGTTAATGCTGATTGAATTTGAAGTTACAGTGCTGTCACCGGTATAGAAGTGGCAACAGTGGAAAACAGGGCTGTGAATCACAAGCACTCCTAACATGCATTTTGCTAGTGGCCCACAACTCATGGGTGTTGAAGCAGGTTTTTCTTTCGCCAGAATAACAAAGCACACTGATAGAATGCGCCACTGTGTCCTCTCTGCTACAACTGTACAGTATATCACTGTAGACATCATCTAAACTTTAAAACGTATTCATTATAATTCCGTCATTTTAATTGTGGTTTAAATTTTATTTTCATTTTAGATTCCAATTCAATTATAATTTATCACAGCTGCCCAATATATAATGCAGTGAAAGATACACTTGAATTTAAATGAATAAACTCATGCCATTTTTCTCTTAGAAAGTAGAAAGAAAGGCACAGACCAAGAGGTAGTAATAAAAACAAGATTTTAGTTCTGTGATGAGGACATTTTCCTACTTTTGAATGAGATAAATAACTGGAAATAAACTTATTGTAAACGTAACACTAGGGTACACATATTTTCATTCTAATACTGGATTATTTTAAGTTTTCTTTACATTTGCTCAGTGTTTATTCGACATGCTGTTATGTACTACTATGTACGACTGTACGACGATGTTAATAAAAGCTAATTTGCTAAATATTTGTAGCATGTTGCCTGTGGATGTCTAGGTCAGTGTCAAAGCTGGTAAGTACCGTATTTGACATTGTACCACTATCTTTCACAGTCATCACACAGGGATACACAAATACACACAGTCACACTATGTCACGATGCCTTAGGGCGACTGAGAAATTAACAAATAACTCTCTTCCAGCTGGCACTGCACTACATTAGGGGTCTTGGGTGGGGGTTTCACTGGTGACATTTCAGCAACCTTTACGTGTCCCCAGAGCTAAACAAGCCCAAGGTGCACTACCCCGCTTGAACCCACAACAAAAAAACTTAAAAAGCTAGGCCAGCATTGCACTGCCCTGCTTTTATAAATAACAGCCACACCACACTAGCAGACAGGCTGACACCAACTTTGCACGCAGTCATTGGTTCTGCGTGCATTTTTGCAGGCCGTATGTTATCGATCCTTATCTTCAAAACTGAACTATATGGTGCAACCAACAATTAGCCACAAGCTCGGGTACTTCATATATTCATTCGTTTTTTTGGCTAAGCACCGTTTCCAAATACTGTGAAATGTTTGTTTACAATGAAGCTAAATATTGGCTGCCTACAGACTCAATTTACTCGATTTGGTACTCAAATATCAGTTAGATAGGCTGTAATGAATACTGCAGCGCTTTTTCTTACTGATCGGAAGATGTCTCCTTTTTTGGAGTCATATCTTTTTTTAGCGCTTAACATCTGATATTGTTAGTCACAAGCTGGTTATTTATTACATAATTGGAGCAAATACTCATGAATATAAATACCCAGACTTCCTCAGAAACACGATGACTCTTTGTGATGTGTATTTGAAGTGTAAAGGGTTCGCTACTGCAGTCACGTATAACATATGAAATGATAGGAAATGGAGATGTATAAATAAGTCACACCCCAAAGGATGTGAAATTTGTCCTCCACATTGGACCCATCCCCTGAGGGAGTGGGTCATATCAAAGAAAAAAAAAAAATCCTCTGTTTTTTTATAGGCCTTATTAACAGGACAACCCAGAAACACGAACAAAGCCCGCATCCTCACTGCTATTCCATCTGACCTGTCTGTAGAGATCAGCTGTACACTGTACAGCATGGGCACGGAACAGCAAAGAAACCCCTCCTCCTTTCCTTACAATATAGGTCTATTCACAGCAAGCTCCGCAGTCCAGCTCTGTGTGGGCCTTGATAATGCAGCCCTTTGGCACCTATTCACTTATCCATTGAAAGAACCAAGCCAGTTTTATTAAGGGCACACTGCCTGACTTCAGCAGCTTAAGGGAAATCAATATTTTTTAAAATATTACATTCACATCATAATCTTTTTTACAGTGTGTTTTTTGTAGCTGTGATTTTTTTTTGGAACAGTGCTGTGTGTGTGTGTGTTCGCATTGCCTACTGGATTGACTGATGCTGATATGAAAACTCAGATTAGGGAGATCTATTGTAACATTTGTTGTTCATTTGTTTGTTACAAGTTAAACATTATACTAAAACCTTTTAGAGCAGTGTTGTTTTAGCCTATTTATTTATCTCCTGAGTGTTCGTCACGATACTTGGGCGAATTTAGCATTTGAAAAATGAGGCCAGGGATGCACATTAAACCCTTATCTATACAGAGCAAGGACAATGGTGGCTCCTTTGTAATGTGTATGTAATGTAATGTGTATATAAATATATATAGCTGAGCCCAAGCATCATGACAGCTCTTTGCACATGTGCTGTAACATCAAATGAAGATGATGGATGGCGAGTCCAGCAGGAAGCCTGTCTTTGACCTTTAGCTCCTCTTTACCATTCAACGGCAGTGACTGCAGTGCACACACACGCTGACATTGTGCTCGAGGTGAAAATGCTAGAGATATTTGTCTCCCTGCGATGAGGCCTTTGAACATAAATTGGCATCCAGTAAAAGTGATAATAAAGCCATTACATACGGCCATAACATTTCTCCTTCTCACCCTTCATGCAGCTTCTGTGTATGATCAAGCAGAGTTTTATCCTCAAGCCATATTTCCTTTTTTAATCATCTCAATAATACTAACTAAGGTGAGTAAAAATGAAGCGTGCTTAAATATACTGTGATCGCACTTCATACTCCTGAGAGTGCTTTTGTTGTAACGCAAACAAACACTAAACTCTTCATCTGTGCTATAAGACTGTTAGTGAACATGTTAGTAAACAGTGGGAGGGCTAGTTGAAAGCTTTGCCAACTCCTGATAAATATCAATACAAGCTGTGCCTGCCGAGCTGGTTTAGTCTTGGTCTGTTGACGGTGCCAGCTGAATGTTTATATCGAGGCAGTGAACCAGCTCTAATCGACATTACTAACCACCCTCCTCTCCATGTTGAAGCCCGCAGTCTCTCGGATGGTTGCCAGATATTTGAGCAATGGAACTGACATTTGTATTCTACCCCACAGAAAGATGTAAAGACAAGAAATTCTTTGACAACCAGCCTTACAAACAACTGGCTCAAGCCGGTCTGCCCTACAAATTCTGACAGACCTCAAAATACTCCAAAAGATGATTGATTACACTAACATTTCTAACCTGGGGATAGAAGAAATAGATTTTCTTGTTTCTTCTAGAAGTTATTCTGATGCCTCATTGATGAACTAATTTACGAACAGTACGAACAAGATCTCGCGGCACAAACTTTTCTTTGGCGGACATCACAGGCAGAAACTACTGGCAGTGTTTTTTTTTTGCTTTTATTTTATTGTGTGTGAGGACATTTAGGGGTACAGTAGTGTTGTAATGAGTCACACATTTATAATTTGTTTTAAGTGGTTTTGTTATTGGGGCCGATATTCAGTCCCAATTGATAAGTGGTGACGCACAGTACTTGAATGTGACGAGCAAATCCCATAGTAGATTGAACATTGTATTCTGATGATACTCTCTGGTCATACTTACACATGTTGGGACCGAACTCAGATGGGACTGAGAGGCGGGGAGAGGTCGGAGGCTGTGAAGCAGTGAAAGGTGAATCAGCTTCCAGCTTTGTTTTCAAGAAGTCCTGCTGGTTTTGTTTTGGAGCAGGATGAATTATTAACGGTGGCCTTCTGGTCTTGTTTTTCATTGGTGTCCATCTCCAAAGGTAGAGAGTACGAGGCTAATCGATCCCCATAGACTGGCTGTTGTTACTGCAGGCAGGAAAACTATTACTGTTGTTTCTGTAAAACTTTTTATCCCTTTTTAATGTTTTTGTTACTTCCATGTCGTCTTTGTCTTAGTACTATCTATCTATTGCATTTCCATATATTTCCAAGTATACATATATGTATATATAACTATATATACATATACACACATATATAATTTATTTATTTTCTAAAATTATACTCATGTTTTCAATTAATCATTGACACATACATATAATCATAAATTCATCCAATTAATCTTAACATGAGCAAATCAACTTACTGTAGTGTCAAGTGTTTCTCTTTTGTGGCGTTTGCTGTTAATGTAGGAATAAATTAAACCTTGGAGAGACTTTGAGAGCGAGAGAGTCCAACCAGTGCGTCCGTCTCAATTTAATGTAAACACAGGCTGCGGGAGATGATGCGTTAATAGGAAATCTATCTAAATTTACCATCCGGAAAAAATCCTGTGTAAGAGACAGAATAATGTGGCAGGGGGGCCTCAGGTGCAGCTGGGAGGAGGAGGCGGGGCAACTAGGCTGAGGGAGAGGGAGCGTGAAAGAAGGAGGGTGTGTGTGTGTGTGTGTGTGTGTGTGTGTGTGTGTGTGTGTGTGTGTGTGTGTGTGTGTGTGTGTGTGTGTGTGTGTGTGTGTGTGTGTGTGTGTGTGTGTGTGTGCGCGTGTGTGTGTGTGTGCGAGTGTGCGCGTGTGTGTGTGTGTGTGAGAGAGAGAGAGAGAGAAAAGAGAGAGTGTTCAAGCTAGAGAAACTGTGTGGCGAGAGAGGGAGGGAAGTGTAAGCCAGTCACAGCATCTCTCCTTCTCACTGCACCAGGGCTGAGGGACTCGTCGTCCCCTCGCTTCCCTCGCTGCAGATTTAACTCCATTTCATCACCGCAGTCATCTTTTATTCTGCCCTTTTTTATTTTTCAACTTGCTGCTTTTAACACTTTCCTTTTTTTTGGCACGTTGCCTTGGGCACTTTCCATACGACAGGAGATAATTTTTTTCACAACGTGGCTTGGTTGGAATTACAAGGGGAGACGTTGGCAGAGGACAATAGTTAGAACAGCATTTTCACCCGGGACCTTGTCTTTCTCTTTGCGTATGCTACGGCGGAATCCCCTTTGCTTGCGCAGCCTTTTATCCTGTCCGGGGCAAGACGTGTTTTGGGATGAGACTTGTCGGCATGCGTTTGGAGAGAAGATGCTTTCCGCTTCTGCGATTGGCTTTGCATGGCACAAAGAGAGGCGGGGAGCAAGTTTAGTGGATGAAGAAGTGGATTGCTGAGTAATCACCACACCTGTCTCTGCAAGTGTCTGCAACAGGATCAAGGAGTCAAAATGAGTGGAGCGCTGAGATATTCAGCTGGCCTCTCGTTGTTTCCAGAGAATCCTTCTACCTGTGTGCTGGCCGGCCCGTCTTGCAACTGACTGAGTTTTATTTCGTTCGACTTGCAGTCCAGAACGCTGAGAGGCAAGTTGACACTTTTGATTTGATTTAAATGATGCAACTCATCCCAATATTTGGACACGCTTGTGACATCGTTTAGCCTAAAGGATGCCTTGTGTACTCATTTTTCCCCACCGCCATGCGTGGTGCTGAGAGAGCTCTGACATTATCTCCTGTGGAGATCCCCGTGTTGTTCTAGCCTGTGTCTGTGTTTTGATTCAAACAATAGCTGGGCATACATGGGCTCCAGACACTGACCAGGGGACCACAAAATAAGGGAAGCCTGCAGTTACATAGTAAACACACAAGCACCAACACGCAGTGAAACAGCACTGAATGGTTGACAGATGAAAACTGGACTTTGGCACAGATCGAAGTAAGCATTTTAAAGCAAATTCACTTCTTGCATTCAAAAGATTCGGTGTGCCAGCCCAGAGTTGCCATCACATTTGACTTCTTTTAAGCATCTGTGAAGAACAAATTTCACTAAGGAAAAGGCTTGTGTTTGGTCTCGTACTTCGTCGCTTCGCTCTCGTCCTGCCTGCTGCCTTTGTAAAGGCTGCGAAAGCCCTCAGCCTCCTGGCGGCAACACTCATTAAAATCGGGAGATGAAGCCACAGACTGACAGACTGAAAAGCGCCACAGAAATCCGATGCTGGACACAGGACTAATTCTCCCCACCGTGAAGGCCACTGACGGAATACAGCTTTTTCTATCTGAACTCACGACTGTCACCCAGCTTCTCCTTTCGCTAACCATGAGCGATTGGAAAAAACGAAGAGCTGAAGAGGTTGTCCCAACCTCACAGAAGCTGTATTGACTTTCCTCTGGTCACTGTTCAGTTGACTGAGACCCAGCTATGTGAAGGTAAGGTGAAAGAGGAAGCTAGCGTGCTCAATAGAGTATTGAGCTTAACCAACCAGTGAGGCTTTCAGAACCACTGTGTGGAGAGTGGGCGACAAGGATACAGTTCTCCGGTTGCAGGCCAGCTGCCTTATGGGTTGCGCGCTCCAAACCTGACCCACCTGGATTGCACCCAGAACAATGAACCTGTCTGAACTGACAACAGATCCGGTGCCCAGTGCCAACAGCAGCCATGGAGATGTCCTTCCTGGCCCGGCATCGAACCAGTCTTGTCCCTTGGGCTGGGGGCTGAATGAAGGCCTGGAGACTTGCATATTGGAGACGGCCGTCATTGTCCTCCTGACCGTTCTCATTATCGCGGGGAACCTGACCGTGATCTTTGTGTTCCATTGCGCTCCTCTGCTGCACCACTACACCACGAGTTACTTCATCCAGACCATGGCCTACGCCGACCTGCTCGTGGGACTCAGCTGCTTGGTGCCCACCCTGTCGCTGCTCCACTACCCAGCAAGCGTCCATGAGCCCATCACGTGCCAAGTCTTCAGCTATGTCATCTCCGTTTTGAAGAGCGTCTCGATGGCCTGCTTGGCGTGTATCAGCGTGGACCGCTACCTAGCAATAACTAAACCGCTCTCCTATAACCAGCTGGTGACGCCGTGCCGCTTACGGGGCTGCATCACCCTGATCTGGGTCTACTCCAGTCTGGTCTTCTTGCCTTCGTTTTTTGGTTGGGGTAAGCCGGGGTACCACGGGGACATTTTCGAATGGTGCGCCCAATCGTGGCCCACCTCGGCCATTTTCACAGGCTTCGTGGTGTGCATGCTCTATGCACCTGCTGCACTTGTGGTTTGCTTTACCTACTACCACATTTTTCGCATTTGCCAGCAGCACAATCGCGAGATCAGCGAACGGCGGGCGCGTTTTCCCAGCCAAGAGATGGAGGCTGGCGAGGGGGGCGGGGGAGGGCACCACGGAGGACATGGACCGGATCGGCGCTATGCGATGGTGCTCTTCCGCATCACCAGTGTTTTCTACATGCTTTGGCTCCCCTACATCATTTACTTCCTGCTAGAGAGCTCCCACGTGCTGGATAGCCCCGCCCTCTCCTTCATCACCACCTGGCTGGCTATTAGCAACAGCTTTTGCAACTGTGTCATCTACAGCCTGTCTAATAGCGTGTTCCGCCTCGGCATGCGTAGGCTCTCGCAGACAATGTGCTCCTTCAGCCACTGTGCAGCTGATGACAAAGACTTTGGGGAGCCTAAACCAAGAAAGAGGGCAAACTCATGCTCAATATGAAAGAAAAAAAAAGCCTTGCCAGGAAGAGGATACACCTGGAATCTATGAATAGCTGTATGTTTACTCTTATTTTGAGGCCTGACTAAAAGTACAAAAAAAAAAAAAATCCCTGTCGCATTGCATATCTGCATTGGCTGAACTGAAACTATGATATTTTACATGGAGATTGATACAGTGTGTCATGAGATGAGCAATCTATTGTGGCTGTCAATCTGGTATAAAGTGAAATTGGCCTTTCCTTTCCTCTGCTTCTCATTGTCAGCCATCACTTGAGTCAATATATGACAACATACAACATGGTTGTAAAATTATCTTTAGGATTTATTAATATACCTCGGTAATTTGATTCCTCCAATCGTTTCCTCTTTAGGACAGATGTATTTCCTGTTTTGCTCAAAAGGTTTTGTAACTCATCTTTGTCGGTTTGTGTAAATATCAGAATACCAGCCACTGCTGGCCTCCTGTTTTTTGTTTGTTTTGTTTTCTATGTATGAGGGACTTTTCCTCTGAGGAATTTTGTTGAGTAAATAATATTCATAACAGTAATAATAATGTGATGATGTGTGCTAATAAAATAGATAGAGATGCCAAAAATTAGTAATTATGTCTAGTCAGGTATTGTATTTTTTTTAATCGATCCTTTCAATCATTTGCCCATGACAAGAAGAGGATAGTTACACCAAAATATGCAGATATCATGTTATCAATGGGCCAGGGACTGTTATCCTCTCAAAACCCATTGTTTGAACCTTTAAATCCACACTGTTGGTTGTTTATTTAGATTTTGAACAGCTTTGGCTGAGCAAACTAGTATGTGGTACTAGATAATCTGATTACGGTATGTCATCGATGACTCAATACCCACTGCTGGCCAGTCAAATAGTTGAAGGTTTTTTTTGATAGGCCCTTCCCTTGCACTTACAAAAAGACCCATCAGCACCTCATTTCCCATCACCGGCATTGCGTTCCTCATTTGGCCATGTTACGAGCGTGCACCTTACTGTGTCGTGCATTAGCGCTCATGTTAACCATTACTTGCCAGCAAAGAAATCTCGTGTCCTTCTCTTCTTTCTTTGTACCTAAGAGTCATGTATAAATGATAGTGCAACAGCATAGTCGTCCAATAAAGCCTTAACCTCAATGTTTTTTTTCTTTTAAATCCAGAGGTAGTTTAAAGGATATTTACATTTACATTAAAAGGCTCTTTCTTTCTAATCTGACTTGTATGAATTAGTTTAGATTTTGTAAGAGGATTTCGTTATTGATTCCTCCTGATGATTGACTAGACTAGATCTAAGGATGAGGCCAGATTGTGGATGGTTTTAATGAAACTTTTATCTTTCTGTCTAAGGTGATATTTTTCCTCAACAGAAGGCAACAGAATCTCAAGGTTATTTGGTCTCATCTATCCTGAGGAAATTGCATTCAAAGTTGCGGTTGTCAGTAGATTTTTCACCCTTGACATCCTTCCTTACACTTTAGTATTAGACCTCAAATTAAATCCATTCTTACTGGTATGTCTCACTGTATGTTTCATGCGGAAAAATAGCATGGGATTGGGATCCTTTTTTTTTTTGCTTAGAAAAGTCCTGGTTGCATTGTTGAGGACTTCACTTAAGAGTCACTTACTGACTGACTGTGGAAACTAATTGTGAAAAAAAAATACATTATTATTTTTCGTTTTCTTACATGACTATAAACATTCCAGCTTGATGAACTCTAAAGACTGTTACCCAGTCTGGGGCTTTTGATTTACAAAGTACAGACAATATGTGTTGTTATGAAACCCTCTGACTGCCTTGGTTCGCGTTCCCATTCTTTGATATAGCACAGAAAGACATTCCAGTCAATCAACGTTTTACATTCCCTTATTTACTGAATCAGAAGCATTCTTAATCGAGGATGAAAAATATAAAACTATAAATATATATTAAACAAATATAGTAAAGGCCCTAAAGGTTTCGTTTTTTTTTTGCTCCATTGTTTAAGCAGCGATCATCTTGTACATAGAGTCATGTGATGTTGCAGCAAATTCAGTCCATGAATTTTGACACTATATTCTGTGCTGCTACACACTACTCCGTTTATCTTATTCCCTGTTTTAATGCCGTATAGTGACTTTTTCCTATGAGGGCAGATCATTTCCTTTAAAAGCTGTAGTTTAACGTATTTCAGTGGTATGTGAAAGAGCAGCTCACTATTTTTACATTCAGCAGAAACAGAGTTACATGAAGGGCCTTTCTGGCCACTTGATGAATGTAAGTGCATCTTTGATTTCAGAGTGATAAAGCCTAATTGAGGTTGTCAGTATTCTACAAATTTCAAGCTACTCATTTTTTATTTAATTTGGATCTTTTGCAGTCAGTCACCGCAGAATGAATACTAGGCAAGATCACATACTTTCAGTGGCTGTTCATAGTTTTTTATTTTGTATGTGTCATTATTTGGCTTTTCGGAATCACAATATTGAAATGGGACTTCAGTGTAAAACTATAATCCGGGGCATTAGTGGACAGTAATCCTTTAAAGTAATCAGGAGTTGTTTAATTGAAGATTAGATTTTTAAAGATGAGTTATTGCAATGCAGATTGTTTGTTACCTGTGCCTAAAGATGTATTTTATATGAAAAAGAAGATGTAATTGTTGTTACATGAACATGCTGCACTTTTATAACACTGTCTTGCTACATTCACATTTTGACAGTGTAGACATCTCAATATGTGTTGTGTAATTTGTTCTCTTTGACTTTGTGATATACAAAGGGGTTTCCACTTGAATCAAGAAGGGCCCAAGTTATTCGTTTATCACAGTCGACCTGACTTCTGCCTTTAATTGAGTACATGTTCTGCCATTTGCATTTATACCATATCTGTAAGATAAGAAGAGGCAGCTGATATGTATTTTTACTCCCTCTTGCAGCTGTGTGACCTAGCTGTAGTCAGAGATAGCTGCAGGGAATCACAGCATGGTCCTGCTAAATACTAGAGTTCAAAAAGTGTGTCTGTGTGTGTGTGTTTTTTTTTGTTTTTTTTTCATCAATCCAATACTTTATGTCTCTTGTGGTCCTTTAAAATCTAATTCTGTGAGGTAGGAGAGACATTTGTAGGGTCTGAACTAGTGCCGAGATATCTTCATATTGTGGTGATGTCAGCATTCAAGAAAAAAGAAAAGAACATTCTGTAAAGTAAAAAAAGAAAAAGAAAATCACTGTTAATACTAATATAATAAACTTTAGTGAAGATTACGGTATATGTTTGGAAGCTGCACAAATGTATTACTTCAGTGGCTTCAATGACTTTTATAGTGGGTTGTGTGTAAAATGCTTAGTTTAGGCCAACATTTAAAAAAAAAAAAAAAAAAGCAACTGAATGAATGATTATATAAAAAGTTTATGTACTGTATGTCAGTATTAAACTCCAAACTGGAGTAGTGGAAGAACAAAACTATTATCTACTTCACTGCTCGTCTTACTATCAAATAAATTGATCTTTGGGGGAAAAAAACCAAGCGTTTAATCAGATGCAGATTAATATACAAATACGTATACTGTATATAGTAGCGTGTGTGTGTGTGTGTGTGTGTGTGTGTGTGTGTGTGTGTTTGCAAGTGGGTGTGTGTTTGCAAGTGTGTGTGTATGCGTGTGTGTGTTAATCTGCTGTACAGCCCAAAAAATTCTGAGAGTTTCTGGGGACGAGGTGAAAAGAAACAATAATAAGCTTTTGAAACACCAGTTTATGTTCAGTCAGTTCAGCTGCTTTGTGTAGGAGGCAGAGTGCGTTGAATTAAACAGTTTCTATTTTTTTATTTTAAAATGTGGTCAGAGGCATTTGTTTTGCTGTTGCTGCCAGACAAATAAAGATAACGATGGTAGAAACACACACAACTGTGCGGTTGCTTTTGTCAAATGCACCTTGGAGGCATGTATGGAGATGAGCCTTACCTCACCTCTGGTTGGCACCTTTTGCGAGGAGAAGTGAAGAGAATTTGAAGAGCATTTGTTTTTACCTCTTATGGGATCTGTGCCACTGGTTAATCATCTCCTGACCAAGATGATTCTAAATATGTACGTTACTGTTTCCTGATGTGAGATAGGTATGCATTAATGTGTCATATTCTTAGATATTGTAAATGCAGTTACAAAGAAAATGTAAATAAAATTCAAGTTTCTCATATAGGTGGGACCCTCTACTTTTCCAGGTGTTTGACACAATATTAACCCATTAGCCTTAAATATGCACTTCAGAAGCATGCACACTTAAAATAGTGAGTCGTTGGGAAAATGAGAAATCAAACTCACGATTTCTTTCCGATTTTTGTGGTACAATTTTTCACGGAGCAAGCAGATTTCTACGGTGATTTCATATTTTCCCCTCAGTCTGGTTTTGCTTCAGGTAATGCAGAACACCACGCTCAGACTTGTTGTGGATATCATTTTCGTCTTTGCTGTTTGTCCTCATTTGTCCCATTAAATTCAGCCAGTCAGGCCTAATGGAAGAAATGGAAGAAACCGTTTAGCCATAACTCTCCCATATTAAACCAACAATATAGAGATGAGCTTGGTAATTTAAAAAAAACAACCTTCAAATACCTACACCAAATCTAAGAAACTGTCATAAGCAGAGCACTGTTTAATGTGATTCACTTAAAACAACACAGTATCCGCGGTTCATCAATGTACTCAAGAGCGGGACCATTTTTCTTGTGTCGGTATCTTTCAACTGTCAAGAGACTCCTTTTTTCTGTTGCTGTTGGAAGAGGTGTTATGTTCTGTTTTAATAGCGAGTTAAGACGTTGGAGTGGGGAAAAGGGCAACAAAGGTGAATGCTTAAGTAGACAGCATAGCAGGGAGGAACAAAACGGTCAAGAAAGGGAAAAGCAGTGCAGGGAGAGAGGATTGGGGAAGCAGATTCACGATCATTTTCAAGCTCTGTCGATGTATTCCTCTCAGATTGCACACAAAAAAATCACAATCCTCTTAGTATATGATATGGTTTAAGATATAATTTATAATATTTAAAAGATATAAACTCTTTGTATTACCGGTCAGTCATTTTACAGTATAACTGTTACAGTGTTGCTGCCCTGTAGTGAAATAGATGAAAGCACAGTACAACCTAATCCTGCATTGAAAATAATTACGTTATTGAATTTTTCTTTTCTTTTTTTTTAGTTCTTAATTTTTGCTAGTTCCTTTTCCCAGACAGTGTTTCAGTATTTCTTCGGCATTTTAATTCTATCGAGCTAAGCGCAGTTTTCCAGTCCAGCGCTGCTTAATATTCCTGGCCAAACACTCTTCAACATTTCCAGAACTTGCTGAAGTCTTCTTGTTTCCTTTCAACCCTGCCTCTTCCCCCTCCTCTCCTTCTGTGCTGATTGAGAAAGGACCACCTGACCCTCTTTTGAGGTGGGGGAAATCATAATTGGAGGGGAAGCCAGTTTCTGCCTCCATGTGCTAATGGTGGAGCCTTGCGGCACTCACCAGAAGCTTTTCAAGGGAGGAGGACACACTCCACAGCCGCACAAAAACACTCTCATGCATCTTGCATGGCTTCAGCCAGTGGAAAAACGTGGACTGCATCTGTGGCCTGATGGCTGACAGCTGTTGATGTCAGCATAGATGATGTTTGTGTGCTCTTATAGCCAGTACTGAGTAGTATTCCCCATTTTTTAATCATATTTTTTTTTCCATTTGCCACATTGTGGCTACAATTCAGAAATGTCATGTCTTGAGTATTGTTATGCACAATCACTACAGTGTATGTATTCAAAAAGGAATGGGTTGACGTAAAGACTTATTGAATCCCACTGTACAAAATAAATCCCTTACTTTTAATAATTCAGCATCACCTTAGCACATACAGTAAGACTTAAATGAGAATTCAGCACAACAAAAAAACAAGTTCAACCAAATACACCACTCAGGTGGCTATAACTATTGTACCGACACAAACTCAGTGCTTTCACTTAAACTATGGCCATCATGGTTCACTTTTTAAATTGCAGCTGGGCTTGGTTACTACTCCCTTAAACTCAGGCAGACTCTTGAAGAAACACGCAGTCCAAGCTACACTTTAAGGTGATTAAGACAATATGGATTTCATTTCACTGTCTTCCTTTTTGTTTTTTATTTTGTTTTTTGTTAATTTATTTGAAAAATGGCAACGTTCCCATCACCTTAGTCCGTCCTGCCAAAATGCTTAGGTCTAATAAATGGGTAATGGATAATAACTGGGCAGTCATTGTCGGTTGACCTGAATTCAAAACATTTAATTTGGCCAGTCTTTATTTGGTGCTATTTTGATTTCAGGTTCCCCTTTGGGCCTGCTCATTTCCCATGGTAGTCTTTTTTAGTGCCAGTTAATTGGGGGGTTAAGAGTTTTCATTTCATCTTTTAACAGGAGCCTCAAAATGAGCTTTGTGACTTCAGCGATCTCAGGTACGACTCGGCGTTCCGCTTTCACTGTGAAAGTCTGGCCTGCAGTTTCCCAGTTATTGTCTTTGAAGTCTCCAAAGTCCAGTTGCTTTCTCAGTTCGTTCTGAGTTGTGCTGACTCCACACGCAAGAAACCATTTAGAAAAATCTCATCTGGCTCTTGAGCACCATAACTAGAACCCCTATGCCAAAGCTCTCCATGAAAATGGTTTTATGCCTGATTTTTTTGGGGGGGGTCTCGTGGTATAACCACATGGCTGCAAAAGACTGGTGACCTGTCAAGCCTGGACCCCAGTTGTTTTCTCACGTTGAGAAGGTTCCAAGTAGATGACTTGAACCATTAATGTAATGCTTATTGTGTTGACAGCTAATGGAGGTTGAGGTACAGCTCAGCTGCTCTATACGCAGCTGTTTGCATGTTAACTTGATGGCCTTGATGTTGCAGTTGTCAGCATAGAAAACATTTTTTTTTTTTTTTTTTTTTAGATAAGAATCTGAAAGAAGCCAACATGAAGGTCATCTCTTTACAATACAACAGGAATAATATATGAACCTCTTAAAAGTCGACTTCCAGTAGATATGAAGTTATTAGTACAGACTTTAAAAGGTAAAAGACTGTATTTCAGACGCTGAAAATATAAATGGAGACACAAGATGATTAATGATGAGGGAACATATCGACCATGAATTTAAAGATTGAGCTGGACTGAGAAACTACTTATTGATTACCCTGAGCTGCAACAACCCCCAACCCTACACACACACACACACACACACACACACACACACACACACACACACACACCTTTTTTGTCTCCCAATACCGTTTGGCTTGGTTTCAAATGTAAAACATACACCTTTATTCTTCTTTCCCGCTTGTCCATCACCAACACGTCCATCAAGTTAAGCTTGTCATACCACACACTTTGAACTGCACACATCTTTTGTGCAGTTTTAAAGGGGCTTAACTCTGACTGAACGGAGCTCACCGCAGCTTCTTCAATCAACTTCCCTCCCTTCTGTGCGTAGGAAATATCTTGTATTTTTCTGAGCTGTATTTCTAATTTGATTCTGTGTAATTCACAGTGATGTTCCCACTCCAGCTATTCACAAAGGACAAAGAAAAGAACCTTGATGGACAGTGGAGGGCAAACCTGTTTTTTACTGTTAACATCCCTGCAGACCTGAGGCAGTGAAGCGCTGCCAGCAGATGTACAGCCAGCCTCTCTAATTTTCTCTCAGGGCATTTTAGCAGAATTAAATTCCATAAGAGGTTCAAAATGACTCCCTCCGTTCCTTAGCATGTTTCCTTTCTCCCCCGACCCCCCTGTTTTGCTCTTCCTCTCTTCCTCTCAGTCCTGAGGCACTGTGTCTCACACTGGGCTAGAATGTGTAAGGCCCATTAAAGATGTTATAGGCAACACTTGCTGTGTACCTACTGCTTAGAAAGCGCCACTCTTCTGTGTCGCTTTTCTATTCTACAGTGCATTTTCCTGAGTATTTCTCCAGGGTTATTTCAGTTCTGGTTCAAAATTACATCCAAGAAAGAGCCAATTAGATTTTGTCAGGGATCCCCAAATCTACGTGACTATACATCAATTAATGTATTTCTGTTTTGGGGGAAAAATTGCAAATTTCCTTTCCTGAAGCATCCCAGGTACCTCTGATTGACCCATGGATGCTGAATAGAAGTTGTAATGGTTTGCAAAATTACTACAATCTTCTCCGCCAAAAATATAACATCAAATCTCAAAATGGCAAAAAGACTGGCAGTGTTTGTGGATTAGCAGCAGAGACATTGTTGTCCAGCACCGGACACAGCAGTGTGCTCCTTTGTAATGAAGAGACTTTCTAAATGTAGTCACTATTGTTTTCCTCATAAAATATATATTACTCGTTAATTGTGTCTTTCCTGTCGCTGTATTGTTTCAATGATGAGTGACAGACAGCCAGCTTTGAAGCACTTCATCCCTGGTTACAGTCGAGTGTCTCCATTGTCTCTCTGGTTCTTCTAAACCGGGCATCAGGACTTAAGAGGCTTTGCGTCGCTATGGAAACAGCGGAGCCTAGAAAGCAACAGGGTTTCAGAGACTTTATTTGAAGTTTATCAATAGGGTGCAATTAAAGTCGATGTTAAGATGGGTTCCAGAATAGCATCCTCTTCAGTTCTCGCCCTGGCACTCCAGAAATTGTTGTGTGTCATCTGCAGTATGACGTGTTGTGTTGTCAGCTCACAAAGCAAGTGAAAGGCCGGAGAACCAAGGTACATTTCAACTGTCGCAACTTAATAGATATTTATGCACAACTCAATCAGTTGACTGTCATGGAATTATCTTCTTTTTTTTTCCATTTCTGATCTTCGATTGTCTTCACCGCTCATTCTTGAAAATAAATGACTCATAACCTCCGTTAGAATTCAGGAAACAAGACAGCTGCCAGTGCAATGCTGTGACCATATTCAATCATTGCCTGTGTATGTGTGTTATTGCGACAGAGGGCAATGCATTCTTACAATTTTATGCCGATTGTTAAATATTCATAGCTGTATTACGACTCATCATGTGCTGACAAGGTGTTTGTGACCGGATGTTGCCTGTGCAGCCTGGATGTCCTTACCAAGGTCAGAGAGACCTTGTATGTTCTTCAGATGAACGACATCCCTTCTTGTTATTTTTCCATTTGTTTGATGGAAAGACAAAAAAGCTGTGACACACCGCTTTGTTTGTCCGAATCATCGTTGTCACTGTGTAATTTGGAGTCGCAACTCATTCTTGCTTGTCGGTGAGATTACGTTTCATTCGTTTAATATGTTCCAGACGTTGGCTTTAACACGAGTTGGCGCAGTGGCAGTCTGAATGGCTACGACTTTGACAGTCACCCTTTTTCCTTTTTTTCCCAATTTAATAGAAAATGCCTTTTTAATTTTTTTTTAAATTTTATTATTTTTTTTATTTTAGGAAGGTTATTCTTACACCTTCTGGTTCACCCTGCTTTAGGCATTAAGTATCTCTGCCTTGCTCCTCCACTCGCAACTTGACTCATTGAAATGCAGATCAGCTGGGCCATTAAAATGCCATGGCAGTGATACAGAGATAGATGATTTTGCAATCTGCCAGGTGGTCCAGCTGTTGCCTCCCCCCGAATCATCACCCTCCAGGGGAAGCCTCCAGAAACTTTATTGCCAGCAGCCAAAGACAAAGTTCTCGGGAGAGCTGGTTTTTAATTACTGGGTTGCCTTCCTTTGAATATCAAACTGGTGGAGTGTCCTGCTGTGTTGTGTAAAAAGGAAGAGCAACAAGGAACATTTGGGGGGATTGCGGTGTGTTTGAAGGAATGTTTTTTTTAGGCTGAAGTAAAAACTGTCAATACAATTTTGGTTTTGGTTTTCTATCACATTCGAAGTGTTGGAATCTATTCCTCAGTTCTGTATACTAAATCGTTATGACTTTATGTCTGTTTTAATCCCCAAGCCGCATACTGTTCTCTAATTCCAGCACAAATTGTTTCTCTTGCCTTGAAGCAAAAATTGTAGCACCACGGATGGAAAATGAAGTGCTAGCCTATTTTATGCTTGGATGTCAATTTGCTATCGATACATTTCTTATTATCGGAGCTGACATGTGTGTCCTTCGTTGTCGCTCTAGGGGTTTCCCTTAGACACACATACCTTGTGTATGTGTGTGTGTAGAAATTAATGGTAGACCTTTCAAATTGCCTAAAAGGCATTTTTTTTATTTACCCTCACATGGAAGAAATGCTGAGCACACATTTTCTTCCACCAGAGGACCCATGAGCACAACCAACCAATCCCACTAATCAAAGAGATAGCCCTAGTATTTATCATAGCAACATCTGGCATACATAGCATACAATGTAGTACATGATTTATGAATGCTTGCACTGAAGGTTACCCTTTCCTCTCTGTATTTACTGCTTTTGTCATCAAAGAAGCACCCACTGCATTCCTAAATTTAAATCAAGAGTAAAAACTGAATACCAAGATTTGTGAGCAGATCAACCTCTTCAAATGTGGATCATTTCAGTTCCATATCTTGTCTCACCTTTTGCGACCCCACATCCGGTCCGGCCATTCCTCCATCTCCTTCTTCTGTAGTACATGTTTGTACTTGTCCTAGTTCAGTCCAACGGTCAAGTGTGCGTATAATGAGAATAGTCTTCATATTGAAGAATTTTTCTCTTTTCTTATGTCTGAGGAAGTTCCATCTGGAGAAACAGCAGTGTGCAGCCCTGTGACAGACATGCTTGAACATGCCATACTGCTAGTTCATTGCATCCTTTGTGTTTTCAAATCACCCATAATGCACCTCTCCCACTGTCATGCTGAAGCAAGGCTAAGGAGGCAGCGCAACTCTTTCCTGATGCTACTTAATATTTATAAGGAAAGGTGATTCTCAGGAAAGAAGATAAATTGAATTGAGTCCTGGTTCAGTGCACGTTTAAAAGTATCAATAAATGGTAACAGTTTATATTCAGGCCATAGCTTCATATTATTCATTTATAGATTAAAAAAAAAGCAAAAAAAAACAAGATTGGTGAGATTTATTTTCCTGCGTGATTTGTAATTGTCTCTTACATGATTACAAATATTCCAAATCAAGTACTTTTTAATAACCACTTCATCAGAAATGATGGTTGGAAAGCTGTGACCACCCAGCTATGGTCCTGTCTTATCGTTTTGTGAATAAATGCATTTTTCTCTACAATAATTATGTACAAACGTTTTGTACCCCACAATTTGTCTTTGCTCGCAGTGTGCTCCAGCTTGTCTCTCAAGAGACTTGGTTGAATTGTATTGAAAGCACTGGAGAAATCAAAAAACAATGCAATGTTTTTTTTTAAATTCAATGCAAATCTATGAGGGTCAAAGGTCAACGTTGTCTTAGAGACATGGGGCCACTTTCTGCTTCATCAGGATCCTCTAAGACACATCCACGCCCTATTTGGGGATTCTAGCCCATGAGGAACCTCGAAACCCTAACCCTAATTTCAGCTAACCCTAACCCTAACCCTAATTTCAGCCTTATCGCTAACCCTAATGCCATGCAAGTCTATGAGGGTCAAAGGTCAACTTTGTCCTAGAGACATGGGGCCACTTGCTGCTTCATCAGGATCCCCTAAGACACATCCACGCCCTATTTGGGGATTCTAGCCCATGAGGAACCCCGAAACACTGACCCTACTTCCAGCTAACCTTAATTTCTGCCTTACCGCTAACCCATGGCGCCAGATGGCGCTGGCGCTGTAATGGCGACAGACGGTAGAGTGTCTTGAGTGCAAGTGTCTTTTGCTTCGTTTTTTTGCGACAAATCCTATTGTTGGATTGTGTGATCCTGAATGGATGATTGTTCCTTAACGACCACTATCATCCCGGACTGAACAGAGCGTGAGCAACTTTATTTATTTTTTTTAATTTCTTTTATCTGGTTCGGATCTCTTCAACTGTCAGAACCTGACGCATTTTATTTGAACCTCATTGGTTTAGTAAAGCGTGGCTGCCTTTCTGTCAAAGGGGGCTCAGCAGCCAGCGCCAGTGGGGGCCCCTGCACGTCCCCAGCTTGCATAACTACTGTCGGAGCCGAAGGGTGACGTGAGAGAAGCAACTGCGTCTGAAATCCAGCGTTTTTCATTTCACCTTAAAGGCACTGGCTGCCTCTTTAATACAGAGAGACTGAGACTGTGGGAGCAGGTAGGTGGCAAATTATCTCGCTCAAGGACATTTTGACGCGGCTGATGGACTGATGGAGTCGTGTCTCTAAAGGGAGATGTTTATGCCACATGCAAAAAAATAAATAAATAATAAAATCACCTCTTGATGTGGAGCACCCAATTTTGGCTTGCCCGCTGTCATTTTTTGTCATTAGCTAATTTGTGTTTATGGTCAGATCCTGACGCCACGACGATAGCCAGTCCAAAAGGACTTACCCTGCTGCTGCCTGTAAATTCACTCCGACTCGTTTCCATAGTTTCTGCTTTTCCCCTTGCACGTTTTCTTCTGCAGGCGCTTTGGTTAAAAGCCGAACTCTGATACGCTGCGTCGTCCTACCCCAAAGAAAATCAACACCACAAAAATAAGCACATCACGTGTTTTATTCAGACTGATAGTACACATTGTTGATATAGTTCCTCTACGTACACCATTTGGTGTTATTTTCAAGATTCCGAGTGAGGCCCATCTCTGCCCGTCCTCATTATTTCTGCACAGGGGAAAAGATAGAATGTGGCACTGAAATCTGCACCAGTAGTAGATAATCAGTGCGTCATGGTTCCAATGCTTTCCCATGTGGTTATGCTTTCAATCTTGTTTGACACAAAGTTCTACACTTCAGCATGTACTTCTATTTAACATAAAAACATTCCAATGATCCGTTCTGTATATAAACTTCAAAAATCAAGGCGATTGACAGCCAATGAGCTTTCATTTTGTCTTTCATTTGATACACACTGTCTCCCCTTGGCATCATAGCAAATTGTGTTCCTACTCTATACGATATAGAGCGTCACATTTCCGTCTGTAATTGCATCCCGGACTCCAGTGGCACCTTCTACCAGTCATTCCGACGTGGTTAAATCAAGTGCTGCTGGATGCTGACTGATGTTAAGGGTGGGGGGCGCATTTGGACACATCAGCAGTATTTTATTTTAAGCTGCATGTGTTAAGTAGGTTACCTGTCGGTGAGACCTGAGTAATGGTTACTGTGGCCGACGGGCCCCCAGGCTGCAATCAGACAGCCTCTCTTTTCCCTCCTGGTCCCTCCGATCTGTGATGAGCACCAGCGATAACACAGACAGTAAAAATAGTGTTTTGCCAGGTTATTGGATTGTTTACAAAGCACCGCTTGTTTCTCATGTAAAGGTCACAGCACTCCGATGCCTCTGTGTTAAAGATCAGCCTCGGTTTCATTGTGATCCGCCAGCTCACGATCTCGATTCCCTCAGTGGGGTCCAGGTTTGTGTTTAAATAAACAAAGGCATCCTACGGATGTAGGCATGTTGCGCTATCTGTGTTTATTGCTCTTGCAAGTCTCTGAGTGTGAAAAGGACAACGAAGCCCCCTGGATCCCTCCTCCTGTTCCTGTCTGTTCCATTGATTCAAAGCTGAGGATCTTGTGGATGGTTGCACTGTTTACCGCTTATGGCTGTGCCAACATATCGAGACTTCAGTCTTCAGGGGAAGATTACTTGCACTAGTTTCACATTCTGTCTTGGCATATACATCGAGACAAGCTTCAGGAGGATTGTTGGTATTGATATAAATAGTGTAGCTTAGAGTTTTACTGTCAGCATATTATGTACTTGATGTCCAAAACCGTTCTCGAAAGAATGATTCCTGCCACCAAGTACTAGTAGTGATGGTATGGTAAATAAGGAGTAATGGTTGCATTGAGCTCTGGTCAAAGTTTGACTGATTTTTTTTTTTTTTTTTTGACTTTTCAAGTGTGTGAGAATCAAGTACAATTTTAGACAGATGCTATCAGGTTAATAGCAACTCATAAATGGCTAGTTGTATCCTTTCACTTTATGGGGTCGGCGCAATATATGGATTTTACATGCAGCCACTAAAGGTGGCACTGTTTGTGCTATCAGTGCAGCTTGCGATCCTGACATTTATTCATTTATTAACTTTAATTAGGCATGACTTTTTTTTTTTTTTGCCAAGACTTCTTTAATTCAAAGTTAAATATTGCAACAGTAGTGTTCTATCATGGAAAAAATATGGATCAGAGATGCCCCGCGACGCTGTTCTCGAGCAGCTTTTGTGCTGGCACGAAGCTAAATTTATTCTCTTCAGCACAAATGACGGAGTTGCCTTGCTTCTCAAATGCCCCGACAGCTCGGCAGATAGAGCCCCCGCTCCGCTGGCAGCAGGCTGTGAGAATCTCTGCTGCTTGGCTGTGCGCTGTCTGTACCCACGTGAAGACTTGGCGCCATGAATACCTAAAACTCCATTGCAATCAATTAAAAAAAAAAAAAAAAAAAAAAATCTTTATTGGATTTTTTTTGTTTGTTTGTGCGTTGGCGTTGGTAAAACAGTGCACTGTAGGTAACCTGGGGCTCTAACGCCACTTTTGATGCTGCACCACCTCTTGAACACCTCAACCTTCGTGCAGAGATCAAAAAGCTGCCAGCTTCAGCATTCACACACACACACACACACACACCCAGGTCCATCAAAGTAAGCGGCATATGTTTCTGTGCGCACATACGCGTCTGTACAGTAGCGTGTTTCCTTTTTTTCTGTGTGGCATAACGAATCCAACCCCGCGTCCTCTTAATTCTGCAGCACGTAGAAGGAATTTAGGAATTTACTCTATGAAATATGCAGCAAATCACAGTTAGGCTGCTCTTGTAGTCCAGCAAACCCAGACCATAGGGCTGAAAAAAAAACTGTTTTTTTTTTTCCTTGTTTGTGTCTTGCATTGGCAATGAAAAGGGATGAGGCAAATATTTTTGAGGGCACGCTGAAGTAGGGGAGGGAAGGAAATGAAGTAGAAAAGAGAATGGGAGATGAAAGAGATTTGAGACATATACAGAGAGCAGGAGAACAGACAGTGAAGCAGGAAAAAAGGAGATGATCTGGAGGTTGAAAAAAGACATGGGGCAAGTCAGAAGAGAAGTAAAGGAGCAAAGAATTAGGGGAGTGACAAAGATATGTGAGAGGAGAAGGCTCAGTGCCAGAAGGAAGGGGATTAAGCCGAGGACGTCCTTTCCTTGTTTTTGCTTCTTCGTATTTTTTTTCTATTTTTTTGAGTAATGAGGCTCTTAATTAGTCGAGGCATGCATGGTTTATTAAATCAAAGTGTTTACAACTTTCGCCGTCAACCAGATTCTAATGGTCTCTGCTGATGTTGCTATGGCAATTATGCCATCGTTAATGAGATTTATGGGCGGCCTAATTAAAAGTAATACATGAATCATTACTGTGTAATTATTTTAAAAGTAATGTTTACACTTACCTGAGATATTACCCAGGTGTTCTTACTGTGGCCATCACATACCTGCTCCATTGTAATGGCAATGACCATAGATTTGATTATTGTTCATTAAAATTGTGTTTTTTGATTAATGGGGGGGGGGGGTGATTTCTTACCAACACTCACTTGAACTTGTCCCAGATATACAAAAAGACATCAAGGCTGAACTCAAGGTTTGTTTTCCAGATAAATTGGAAAGCAAACAATTGGTGTGTTTGTTCATTGTGTGTGTTTTCTGTGTCTTTGTCTGTATGTCTGTGCACTGATTTTTGGTGTTGTGAGACTGAGGCCCATGCTGTCTTTTACCCTATCAGCGTATCAGATATGTGAACTTCTTCTGTTGTCATACATTCAATGATGAAATCCACATGTTGCAGGAATCGACCCAGGAGGGCGTCATTACCAGGGACATCCACCGAACCTTTCCTGCTCATGACTATTTTAAGGACACCGACGGCGATGGACAGGATTCTCTGTACAAGATCTGCAAGGTGACATTCGGATCTTATCTCCGTCTACAATACCCCTGAAATCCAGTGCAACACGCTACCTTCCTCTCTGTGCCTGTCCGTCTGCTGGTAGTTAAGTGCCCAAAGATTTGCAAGATTTCCTTTTCTTCCTCTCGGCGTGGTCTGGCCATACTCACTTGAAATATTCTTGGCATTTCATCTTGGCTCTACAATATATGGCTGGCAGTGACCGTCTTTACTGCAACAGTATCTCAAGCCCTTCCTACACATGACATTACCAACATTTCCACCACCCAGTAGACTGTCTCCTCCAACATTCTGAGTCGCAGAAATGCGTTGGCTCAAATGAAACTGACCATTTGTAGGTACATTTGGGACTTGGAGGCCTGGAAGGAGATGACAAATGTTCCATGAGTTTGTTTTTGGTGCATTAAGTCTGTGTTTTTCATTAAAAAGAAATTATACCAGGCTGTTGTGATTTAAAGTATCCCTCACCAACCGTATCACTCTGAGTTAGGCAGCAGTTAAAGCTAGCAAAGCGACGTTCATTTGTTATGTATTTAAAAATGAAAGAAGATGTTTACATTTCGTCATAAGACGACTTGCAAAACAAGCCTCAGAATAGGGAAGAATGGGATGTAAGCGACTTGGAACGTGGTGAACGGGGTTGTTGATGTTCAAGGGGTCCTGGTAGTTCTCAAACTGCTGATGCACTGGCATTTTTTACCACCTTTACTGTGTCAGGGGTCAGAGGTTAGAATGAGCAGGCTGGTGTGTGTGTGTGTGTGTGTGTGTATGTGTGTATGTGTGTATGTGTGTGTGTGTGTGTGTGGGAGAGAGAGAGACATTGTTTTCTTTGTGCACACAAAGTGAGAGGTGTGTCTGCGATTTAAATATTGATTCCACAAAGGTTCTCTGAGGAGAGTCTGGCTGAAAAACTGTCGAGTTGCTACGTGTTGATCACGTTTTTTCTGATGACCTTCGGCCGATACTGAAGAGGTTTGCGGCTCAGAAGTGAAATGGCAAGGTTTAGAGTCAGCACTTCCAAGTGGTAAAATGATGGATTGCTCCCCGTGGGTCGTTTGTGGGTTGCTTGGCTAAACAAAAAAGAAAAAGCATACGAATTTTGAGTCTCGACCTTCCGCAGCCAAACAGTGTGATGTTTTTCAGCAGGCTCACTGGTGTGGTGATATTAGAAATGCAGGCATGTTTTGGGGATTTCTCTCTCTCTCTGTCTCTCTCGCTCTCTTTCTCTTTCTCTGTCTCTCTCTCATTCTCTTTCGAGCTGAGAGTTCGGTGATGTCCTCAAGCCTGCAGCTCTGAGAATTAGTGGACACTTTACACGTTACAGTTGAAGACTCTCGTCGTCCCAGTATGTCAAAGTGATGGATGGCTCTTCAGGTTTTTACAGCCAGTGGTTAAAAGAAGTTCTGTCAGTAGTGGAAGATATTTTGGTAATTAGACTGACGGATGATGGACTGAAAGATTGATAGATTGACTGGTTAATTGATGGTGCGGCAGAATGCGAAATGTCCACATTATGTAACAATGGCGGGAGAAAATAAATGTTTGGATGGATGTGAACCACAATGAAAATAAATTGAACGTAAAGGATGAATGTGGACGTGAGGATCGTAGCAATACTTTGCCCTTTCATTTTCAGTCAGAGGTGCTCTGGAGTAGTGATGCATTTTCCTGGCCCCGTAGAAGTGGGCGTGTGGACGGTCGGTGCTCTGGGAAAACCTGTCAGGAAAGGTTAGTTTCCAGTCTGGACCCAACTAGGTCACTGGCGAGCCAGCCTTCATTTGTATGCAAATCCATGTAGATTCGCTGCTGATAAGGTTGGTCGGATCTTGAGGCATGAGCAGGTCAGGGGTTCCAGGACAGAGTTTATTTTCAGTTTCATATTCTTCAGAAACAAAAGGCCTGGAAGTCATTTGTTTTAATGTCCAGGGAAGGTCACCTGAGCTGCGTGTGCCTTTCCAGTAATAAGCCGCCTCATTCTTTTTCACGTGGGGCTCAGCCGCGCATTTCTCACCATGCTGGGAAAAGCCAGACATCTATCAGAGCTCACCTGAGGCCTGCTGGAGCAGTCAGGGGTTAACTGCCTCGCTATCAGGGTTGTTGACAGTAGATTATTTTCTCCCCCCATAATGGAGATAGCACAATTCATCCAGCTGCAGAGACGGACAAAGAGAATGCATTAAATGTTTCCGTAACCTAAAAGAAGCGAGGGGAAAAACAAACATGTTTCACTTCATCAACCAGGCTAATGTTGCGTAGCCCAGCGATTAGAGTGCCTCCCTGCACGCAGCACGGAGAGGGTCGGGGGTGGCGGTGGGGGTGCTAGCGACTCATATCCCGGTGACCACCATCACAATCAGATTTACATGTCAACAAAGTGCCAGAAGGGTGAGCCGTACAAAATGCTCATCCTGCTGTGGACCAGCAGAAAAGTTACTTGTAAGACCTGTTGGGTCTGGTTTTGTCTGATTTCTCATCCTATCTCATCTTTTCAGTACTTCATTAAAATAAGACTCTTCAAAAGAGTTCTGTGGCGATACAGCAGAAGGTGTCAGCTTTGAGCCACCATCCAGCTCCGGACTTTTGTTTGGGCCGTCTCTTTCATTTCCTCCCATCTCTTTGTGTGCCTCCAAATTTAAATATGAACCAAGTTTTTTCAATTGAAAAACACCATGACTTGGCAAAATTATCCCTTAATAACTACTACATCTCTCTCTCACAAACTCACTCACTCACACTTGCATGACGAGACGCATTACAGTGCTTCAAAAATAGATAACTGAGATCCTGGCTGCCAAATAGCAAAACATATTAACCATCATGCTGTCTTGGTTTTTTTTAGCTGGACAAAAGTGATAAGATAAGTCAGACCCAGGACTAGGACATTATAGACATATACAGTAGTCCCGTAGTCTTTTCCCCTCTTTTGAGAAATGTAGGTTATGGCATTCTGTGCATACATTACAGAACATATTGTTGTATATACTGTATTTTCAGCATCCATGACCGAACCAGCAGCTTGATTGCTTGCCAAGTCCTCATTCCCACATTCACCTCTAGCACGTACAGAGTAAAGCTCTTTCTTATTGGTCATGAGAATCTCGCCTCACGTAGATTATATTAATCCATTCCCTGAGCCCATTATCTGCCCGGCCTAACAAATTTAGATTTCACCCACCAGGACCTCCCCCTCCCATCTGTCAGCGTGCCGTTCTCCCAGCTGAGTTGGGGACATGTGAATGCCACACTCCATCAAGCGTGTCATCTCACGGAATATACTGCACACAGCTCCGCAAGACTTCTCCATTACCTTCACATCGAGCCCCAAATTAGCTGAACAGAACCGCGCCAGAGCTCT
This sequence comes from Nelusetta ayraudi, assembly GCF_046127955.1. Lineage (NCBI taxonomy): Eukaryota > Metazoa > Chordata > Actinopteri > Tetraodontiformes > Monacanthidae > Nelusetta > Nelusetta ayraudi. The sequence continues at coordinate 323,500 of NW_027466254.1, forward strand.
TGACGTCCGCATTCATTTTTCAGACGTGGGAGGCGGGTGGAGGTGAGGTGGGCGGAGCATCTTTCACCCGCAGTGTCAGGTTTCACTGCTGCTTTAGTGAACAGAACAGTTCACCAAAACAAGAGGAGCGTTACTGAGGACAAACAAACTTCCTCTTCTGCATCAGTCCACGCGTAGTATCCTGCTGATTTGTGCATTGATTCATAGTCGCATGAAAAGTGGCACAGTTGTTTATACTGATTTAGGTGTTTTTAAATGGTTGCTCAAACTTGATATTTATGAATAAATATTAAATATATTGATTTCAGATTTAACTGTTGTGTTTTTAACCACATTGTACAACCACTGTTCCATCACTGATTAATCATGTGGATGCTTTCACTATATTCCAGACCAATTTCATGCCAAAACTTGCCACAATCTCACGCAACACACTAATTATTAATTGGCCACCAGTAAAAACTTTGTTCGACAAGGAGCATTTATTTCTGTTTGGAATGTTCCAGTGGCGTGAATTATTCTCATTGTGCCAAATCAATTGTTAGCCTATTTCTAATCTGTGACCGCTGCTTGCCTTCTCTCCCACAGGCCTACTCTGTCTATGATGAAGAAATTGGTTACTGCCAGGGTCAGTCCTTTCTCGCTGCTGTTCTCCTCCTGCATGTGAGTTGATCTCTTAAACACACATCTTCGAAATGATTCTTCTCGTAGTCAACGCAAACTCACCACGTGCATGATCGAATCTACCGGCATTACACATGGGCTAGACAAACCAACTTTATAAAGTAGCGTGGAATTCTATGACAATCTTTGTCCTGACTCTCAGCTGGAAACTTGACTAGATGCAGATGCTTAACTTGACTTGCAGCACATCTCTAGCTCTAGATACAGTTAAAGATATTGAACGCTGATAAGGATGTTAAACCAAGTAGACATTTCTTTTAATCAAGTCACTAAAGAAAAGAAAAGAAAAGAAAGGGCGGAGGCATCTCTCCATGCCTTTGCCTTTAAACAAAGGTCAAATATAACCCAGTGCAATTCTAGTCCTCGAGACGTTGGACCATTTGCAGGTTCATGAGGATCCCTCAAGACACACCCACGTCAAGCTTAGGGTTTCTAGCACATGAGGAACCCCGAAACCCTAAATCTAATTCCAAAACCCTAACCCTAATTTCAGCCTTATCCCTAACAATAATGCCATGCAAGTCGATGAGGGTCAAAGGTCAACATTGTCCTCGAGACGTGGGGCCACTTGCTTTGTCATCAGGATCCCTCAAGAAGTGCGTGTTCACGTCAAATTTGGGGCTTCTAGCCCATGAGGAACCCCGAAACCCTAACCCCAATTCCAGCCTTAACCCTAACGCCGTGCAAGTATATGGGATCAAAGGTCAACTTTGTCAATTTTATTCCCAATGAAGTCACAGAATAATTTTAAAAACAATGTGTATTTCATTGTCCTTTCCCAATAGTTTGTGCAAATGTTTGCCTTTGGGGGAAAGACTGAATGCTGGACTTCACTCAATGAGTCAGCCTTTGATTATTTTTTTCTTCTAAAACTCTAGTGAAGTTTTTGAAGTTGAAGACAAGCTACTTAATAGAAAAATGAATTTAGGCTTCGTTATGAAGAAAGTTGTGCCTTTTAACATGCATAGTTTAAAAAAAACTGTACAGGTATTTATTACCATTAACTGTTACATTTAGTGTATTTTCCTTTGTTTGACGCAACGAGTGTTGCATGCTGCCCATGTGAAACTTTTTAGCAAGGAAAGTCGCTAAAAGACAGATGAAGGACGGACAAATAAGGTGAAAAGGGAAGTTTGGATTTGGACCAAATGACAAGGGCAGCGGTGCTTAAAGAGGTGGAAGACAAGAAAAATGGGAAAGACACCACAGAGAGTCGGGGCGGCCGGGGGGGTGGAGTGGTGGTTGGAGAGTCATGGAGAAAGGATGCGAGCGCGGCGATGCATTTCATTCAGCAGAGCAGAGACAATGGTGGGGAAAAAAGACGCTACCAAGGTTTAAAGAGAGGATGTGCCGGCTGCAAGCCTGCAATGACGGAGGCAAAAACGATAAAGAGGGCAGCAGCAGTTAAAGAAGGAAAGGTTGTAGGACGACGCCACAGGGATGGGAGGAAGACAGGTTACAGAAGAGGCTGAGAGAGAAAGGAGTGGTTATGGAGGACATGCCAACAATATTAATGGGGCTTCAGCTTTACCTGCAGGAACCCATTCAGCCCCAAACACACACTGTCACTCTGACTAAATATCTCACCTCATCTCGCCCTGCTGTCTGTGTGTGTGTGTGTGTGTGTGTGTGTGTGTGTGTGTGTGTGTGTGTGTGTGTGTGTGTGTGTGTGTGTGTGTGTGTGTGTGTGTGTGTGTGTGTGTGTGTGTGTGCGCGTGGTGGGGGGAATAAATCCACAAATCCACCGTCACAAAGTTTTTGGCTTTCTCCCATGTCTCTGTCTTGACTTATCCAGGCAACATGCACGAGAGCACACACATACACACACACACACACACACACACACACACATACACGCACATACACAGCGACTCTCTTTCAAAAAGGGTGCCACCTCATGCCATCTCTCCCTGCGCTCTATTTTATATTCCGTTCTATTTTCTTTCTGCCTTCAAATATTTCTTCTCAGTCAAGCATATATAAAGTCAACGTACGTATTTTGATTTCGTTGAGAAAGGGTGACGGAGGCTTTCCTTGGACTTTGTAGACTTTCTCTGTTCGAAATGTTTGAATGGCCGACATTTGGTTTGTTGACGCAGGTAAACAAACAGACTTACAGTTGGCTGGAGTTTGAGTCTCTGGAGATTTTGCTGTTGACGGGTTTCCCCTGTGTTTTCAGATGCCAGAGGAGCAAGCCTTCTGCGTGCTAGTCAAAATCATGTATGTGTATGGCCTCAGAGCCCTGTACAAGAACAACTTTGAAGATCTTCACTGCAAGTTCTACCAGCTGGAGAGACTGGTTCAGGTTCGTAATAAGTAGTTTGTTTTCTGTTTCAATATACTGCCCCTGTCTACTTTCAGACATCACAATTAAATAGTCTGACAATCAGTATATAACACAATGTGTGCAATTGAAATGCATAACACAAAAATGAGTAGAGGGGCCAGTGCTGCTTAAAATCACAGGTTTATTCTCCTACTTTTCTGCCCCCTCCAACAGGAACAGCTTCCAGACCTCTGGTCACACTTCCAGGAGCTCAACCTAGAGGCACACATGTATGCCTCTCAGTGGTTCCTCACCCTCTTCACTGCAAAGTTCCCCCTCTGCATGGTTTTCCACATCACTGACCTGCTTCTCTGTGAGGTACAACTTTCAACTCTCAGAAAACGAGACACACAGTGTGGTCTGCATTGTCCCAAATTGTGTGAAGTAATAGAATGTGATGGGTACAGTCAGCAAGAGACTGAATAAATGGTGTCGGCCCAAGGAGGAGCAGAGATTACTGGAATCAATTCGGAGGGGTCAGTGAGAGGGGTGGAGGGTGATATAAAAGGAAAAGGTGGAGGAGAAGTGTTGTTTCCACTGTTGCTCCGAACTAGCTGGCTCTGTTCGAAGGTCTAATCTACACTAGCATCAGCGCTAGGCCATCTGTAATCAAGGTAATCAATAGAGATGCACTGGTCAGGCTTTTTAGGGTTGACACAATCGCCAATTTAATGTTGTTAGCATTTCCAGAATGACCAGATAACCATCAGCGCTTTATCAGTGCTCTTTTCTGCAAGAATGTAACCGATGCAAATCATTTTACTTTATATTATCTGATCAGTGTCGCACGCTACTTTGGGAAAATCAAGATAGTGCAGTGTCATTTCACTTGGTCGGCCGTATCAGGTGGCAAGTAAACCTTCCAGCCAGCCTTTCCCCATTTGTAGCCGGAAAGCACTGCTCAGTTCAGAGCCCTTTTTACCATTAGACTGGGCAACATGTGTGCTACATGTCCAAGATGCCAATAATAGTGCCTTGAGGAATGCCGTGTGTGATGAAAAGTCTCAAAGGTATACAAATTTGCCTATTTGCCATACGCAAGCAGGTCGCATCTGCCCATCAGTTAATGGGAATGTTCCTTACTCTACCATATGACTACAGGGATTACGGCAATCAATGAATTTGCCAAAATGTTGAACTATCCCTTTAAGCCAATTATGTGCAACGATAGCAATACATGTATGTATGTATGTATGTATGTATGTATGAATGTGTCTTCCACTATCTTTCTCCTTGTATTGGTTTGGCTTCAAACACAACAATTGAACCTTTGTTTTTCCATTGGCTGAACTATATGATTAGAATAACCCTCTTTTTTTTCCATTCTTTTTCAACACATTATTTGAAAACTTCCTTCCCATTTCATTTATTACTCTTGCTTTCGTCCTCTCGTGTCCCAATGTCACTATCTTATATTCTTAGGTTTATTGGGAGTGGAAGGGAATGAGTAATTAACACTGTTCCGTGCCGTTTTTCTCAGGGGCCAACAAAAGATATCCAACAAATTGTGTGAACGTCTCAGGCTGCTTTGCCGCTTGAAGACGTTGACAAGTCGCAAACAGAGGTGGAATCTGGTCTCAACCAGTAAATCCTCAAAAATGATAATGGCATGCAGTTCGATTAGGCAGCAGGAGCGTGATGTCCGGCACATGAGAATGTCACCCTCTGACTTCCCACTTCCAACCTTGCCTCTGCCACTTAGCCCGACCCCCAACGTTTTGCACGCTCACAATTAGATGCAGTTTGTTCCGATTCCTGTCGAGATAAAGAGGTCGGGGAGAGTGTGAGGGCTAAATGACCCGTGAAGCAAAGATTTCCCAGGAACACACTTCAGCGACAGGGCAGTGACACATTCTCTGTTGAAATTGATGGAGAAGCTGCAGAGACATTTTGGCATTTGACCCAGATTGGCTGAACTGAAGATAAAGCTTGTGAGCAATTGTGCAACAGTCTTGATGCATTGTGTTTTCTAATATTGTCTTTGTATTGTTTCACCATTTTTTTTGGGGGGGGGGGGTAAAAGGGGTGCTAAAAAATGTTTGGAAGAATTCTTTGAGCGTTCAAGTTAAGCAACCTATAATATTGTTTAATATATACGCTATTTCAGTCCTTTCAGATCCACAGTTTACTTTGATCACGCAGTTCCCTATCTCCACTTTCCTCCTGTCTCGACCTCCGTTGCCAGTCTGCAGTCAGTTTGCCCTCACACTCATATCCCTCATACAGTTGATCGCTTATACAGTTACACATGCGACGCAAGTCTTCCCTTGTAGGTGTGTTTCCCTTTCCTCCTGCATGACTCGCGTGCAAACAAACACTGCATTCCTTTATCTCTCGCACACCTTTGATCCTGTCCCAGCTCTGTTGCGCCATCTCGAGGCTTCGCGAGATAGGCGTGAGCGCAGAGCGCCCCCTCTCTTTTCTCTTGACTCAGTTATTTTTAGCGGCGTCTGGATATTTTTAGCTCCGTGTTGCCATGTGAACTGGTTGTCATGTAGACTGAGGAGATGGGTGTTCCCGGGCAAAGCCCAACAGCAGCTTTACTTCATTTGTCTGTGCCAAAAATCGGAGGCACTTTGTCAACATAGGGCATAAAAATTGATGAACGTATTACAGAGAATAGAAATATAATGTACCAAAAGATTTTAAATGTCTAATATACAATGATTCATATGGAATATTAATGACGTAACAAACATTTCTATTGCTGTGTAAAGATTTGTATCTAAAATATTTTTGGAGTCTCTTTTATACTTTTTAAAAACATTTTTTTCAAAATGAGCAAAATAAATATTTTCAATCTTTCAAAGTCTCTTTAATTGATATTTGCACATTCCCTTACATCTAAAGGACTTCATTTTCCACATGTGCATAGGGTACATTGAAATAACCTCTCTTAATTTACTCTTTGCCTTATGAGGTCTGCATTTAACCCACTGTCTTCACAGAAGCAGTGGGCAGCTGCTCTGCCGCACCCAGGAAACAGATCCTCATTTCCATCAGTGCCCAGTCAGGGGAACTGATTGCAAATGGACCTCCCTGATACCTCTATATAGCTCATATTTCATACAGATGTAGGAATTAGCCAAACCTAGTTGCATTATACAGGTCCTAAATAAACACATCCTTTGTCTGTTTTGTACAAGAAGGGTCTTTGAATTTATATATTAGCTGAGATTACTGCTATTTTTCTTGTTGATTTTAAAAGAAGAAAGACAAAAACACAGTGATAACAGTTTGCAACCTGTTTTTACACTTCAAGAATAAAGGTTTTTCCACTTCTTTGTTGTACTTATCTAGATTCTTTTTTCCTCTCTCTCTCTTCTCTAGGGTCTAAACATCATCTTCAATGTAGCGCTGGCCCTGCTTAAGGTTAGTATCTGCTTTGATCATCCATTAATCTGATAGTCTTTTTGTGCACTTCCTTAATTGTGTATCTCTTTATATCAATTTAGATTTAGATCCATCCCTTTATTTATTTTTCACTGAGTCATGTTTGCTCTACCTCAATATCAGGGGGAAATCTTTCTTCCAGAACAACCTGTTAGGAAGCCAGGGGATCAGGGAGCTGTGGAGCGAGTCTGTTCCACACAGATTTTCTGTTGGCTTATTTTGCCCCCCAGTGCTCACATGTGAAACTACAGCTCACTTTGGTCATTTGTTATCGTTCATTCATTCAGTCAGTGTGTCAGTCAGAATTATCTTTGCAACAACAATAACAACAACCAAAAGAGGTCTAAAGATTTGTATTAACAAAAAAAAGTTGACAATCATTGGCATTGCCAAGTGTTATTATATTGGATGCAATGCAGGATGTTTTGCAACTATAATGATCAAAGTAACTGCAATTATATATTAGATATTTTAGATGACCAGGGTATTTTTTTCTTCTTAAATCCAAGATGTTCTGCCAAAAATGTAACATAAATAAAATGAAAAAAAAAAAAATATATATATATATATATTTTTTTTTTAATATTACAGAAATAAACCATATGCAGCTTTAGTCACAGCCAAATGGTACTGACTAACAATATTAAAGGAGTATTTTTGTTATGTTATGTGTTTTCAAAAATTGACAACAAAATATTGCTAAATTAACATTCCCAAATACTCTCTTAAACTTGGTTTTACACAAAAACACTGACTTGATTGTGAAAATTGTGAAAGGGGTTACTTGACAATTTGAATGGCAATTTAAATTATGATATTACTCTCATTTGCCAGTTTTGATAATAGAAAACAAAGATATTTAATATTTTTTGTGGCCAAGACTAAGATTAGTTCTTGACTCTTCTTACATCTTGCTAGCCAACTATGCTTTCTACAATCACTTTCTTGAAGAGATTTCAAGAAGAAAACCTAGGATATTTACTGCATAGAGAACAATAGTTTATAGTAAAAAAAAAAAAAAAAAAATTCAAATTCCTTTGAGGAAAAAAATCTCTCTTTTTTTTTTTTTCTTAATGAATATTTGTTTTAAAAATGGCTTCTAAAAGACACCAGACACCGGCAATATTGCTTCCTGTTCCTGAGTCGAGAGATAATGTGCTCTAAAGAGGGAATAGGTGGTGAGCGTGATGGCTGGTGAACAAATGAGGATGTGAGGAGGCTGGAAGGGGCTTCCACTGCCGGCCTCTCATTGGCCAGGCATGACGACATTCTCCCCTGAGGCCCCCTCCCCCTCCTCCTACTCCTCCACCATCCACCCTGCTCTCCTATTCTCATCCCCCCTCCCTCCATCCATCTGCGCTCACCTCCCTCTCCTGCTCTCCGACCGCCATCCTCATCACAACAGGAACCTGAGCTTATAAGCGCTAGCATTCCGGACACGCAAGAGAAGGCTCACTCTTTTTTGGTGTTGTCTTTGTTTCTTTTTTCCCCCTCCCCACCTATTCTTGCGTCCTCTCATGGATGTCGACTCGGAGCTTCTCCTCTCCGTCGCGTCTTTTTCTCCCCCCTCCTCCTCCTCCTCCTCCGCCTCTTTCTTCTCTGCCTCAGCCTGCCCAGCTTCCACGTTGGCTGGCTACATATTTCTCCAGCATGCTGCTTCTCTCCGCCGCGCAGACCTCTGCAATGGAGCCGCCCCTGCTAGCCGTCAGCTGTTAGCATCACAACGAGACGGAGGCAAACAGATGGTGTGGTGAAGGAAACCAGGAAGGAGCTGAGAGGGAGAATATACAGAGGCAGAGTGCCGGAAGACTGCGTGGCTTTTCGTCTTCTTTTCTTTTTGAGCTTTGCTTCTGATCAGCTGCTGTCCATCATCATCATCATCATCATCATCATCGTCACTCGTGACAGCAGCAGCAGCAGTGTTCATGCTCATTAGAACACTGTCTGGCCTCTTGGCTGTTGTTGAGAGGCAGAAGTGACCACCAGAAGGAGGAGGAGGAGGAAAGGTTTTACCAGCTGGAGGATGTGCTGACTGTCTGGCCACCGGATGCCCGTCTGCTTCTGCTAATGGAAATCTGACCACCAGGACCCGCCTGTGCTGGAGTTGGTCGACTGGACCGCGCTTTTACTTCTGGCCAGAGTGCTTCGCCGCTGCAGGGAGGAGCTCGGATACATCGAGGCTGCCGTGACGTGACTGGCTTTTTCTGTTTTTTGCTCTCCGAGCTCATCTGGCCGTTCATGCATCGCTGGCTTAACTCGGGTTCAGCGTCCGCCCAGCCGTAGGCGACTCACGACAATTCCCTTGCGGCCAAAAAAGTGCCGTGCTCTCCGCTGAGAGACCACATTCCCGCCCGGCCGCTGCCACTCGGGCTGAGGCCCCTCAGATGAAAGGATTCCTTCCATTTCAGACAATTTCACATTTCAAAGAGCGCTAAAAACCCTGTCGGCTTTGTGCCGTGCGCCGCTCTCTGTACGGTGGTGCTGGGGTTGAAGCTACCAAGCACATTGACTTTTCTAACGTACCTTCTCATTCACGCTAAGCCTCAAGTGTTTGGGCCATTTAATCCTGCCGACTGAAGGGGTCCCGTGTGTCCCCCCCCACCTCCCGCTCCATCTTTCAAGTGAAAGCAAAGGATTTTATTCATTTATTATTTTTTTTAAAGGTGGAGTACTTATCCGTAGCCGCTTTGCCGGCGCAGCAACCCACGTGTCGAGCTGCTTTGTTGCCAGGCAACGGCGCAAAATGGATTGCAGTTGGTTGGGGTGCTTTTTTTGAGGGGATATGCGAGCGGCTCGTGTGGCTGCGTTTCAAAGGGAAGCGGTCTGAGCAGGTAGCGCGTTGACTCTGCATCATGCCGGAAGCGGCGTCGGCGCATCAATATCGGACAGTAGTTCTGCACCTGGTTATGGCGGCCAGACTCTGACAGGAGGACAAGTTGGAGTCGTCTCCGCCGACCTCTTGTCCACTTGTCCGGAGTCGTCGGCGCCCTAGATGAGCTGGATCAGCCCTCACGTTACACGGCTTGGAGGCCCCCGGCCGTCTCTGCTGCGTCGCCGCGTGCGTTGAAGCGTCTCAACGCTGCCGCTTCTCCTCCGGGGGAAGGAGTGAAGGGACCGTCTTCCTCCGGACGCAGTCTGGCGCGGGTGTGACGGCAACTCGGAGGCCAAATCTATAACCCATCAAAGCCCAAAGACCCCACTCTTGGGACTTTTGAACGACACGCTGGAGTCATCTGCAACCCTGGCCCCTGAGCGGGACCGCCCCTCCTCTCCCTCGCCCTGCCCGACCCGGCCACCATCTTCTCCATCGAGCCCGCCGCCCTCCCCTCCCCCTGTGCCCGCCTTGACCCCGCATTTGCCCCTTCCAGCAGTGTGCAGGGCGGGGGAAGATGGAGAGCGGAGAGAAGAGGAGAGGGCCCACAGCAGTAAACCCCCAGCGGACTCCTACTGCAGGGTGATGGGTCTCCTCGGGATGGGACATCGGCTCTTTGTGCCTAAGCTGCTGGCGGTGAGAGATGGAGCTGGGAGTCGGACGGCTGATAGAAAGAAGCATGCAGGATTTTTTGGGGGTCGAGAGTTAGCAAGAGAAAGAAATGATTGACAGACTCTTTTGATAGATAGATAGATAGATAGATAGATAGATAGATAGATAGATAGATAGATGGAAGAGCTACAGGTAAGGACAGAGGATGAGCAAAACAAACCTCTTTGTTTCTCCACCTCTGTCTCTTGCCAAAGCTGCAGGTTTGAAAAGTATCTGCCAGTAGTTGACGCGTCATTCTGGTGGTGTCTGTGTGCACATCAGCCACGTGTCAGACAAGTCCCTACAGCAGATGTTGTACAAGACATGGTGAGGAAGTAGTGGAAGCTTCTTTGGGGAGAACTTGGAGTAGAAGCTCTGCAAGTGCATGAGACTAAAACATACTTTCTGTGCCACTCAACGTTGTTGTGGCTCAACAATGGAGCTCGACCAGTATGTGGCTCGTTGAAAAGATTCTTGTGCCAATGCATGCCTAGGCCACAAGGTGGTGCCATCGGTGCAGGTGTATGTTCTGATGTGTTGTCCACCACTCACGCATACATACGCCCTCCAAAGAATAACTGCAAGAAAGGTCTCCTTTAACTAGCAAGTTGGACTTTTGAAGACGAACCAGTGGGTGAACACTTGGAATTGCTTCCACGGGGAGAAGGTGTAAGCCTGATGTGCAGATGTGATGCAACATTGGCTTTGTAGCTTTTGTTTGTGTGTGGTGGAAAAGTGACGGTGCTGTTTTTTTTTTTTGTTTTAAATCTGATGGCTTCAACCACAAAACAAAACAAGAGACTCATTCTGACTCAGAGACTGAAAAAAACAAAACTGCCAGGAAGGATATCAGTCTGTTATATCTGGACAATCTGGCCAGCAGTGTTTTAGTCTGGCCAAAATAATAAACCTCCTCCACGTTCATCAGAATTGTGACGGCCGTCAGCTCTCACTATAGACAAGATCTAAATCTTCGGGGTGCGCTGAACAATAATGACATCAATTTTGTTTAGAAAAAAAAAAAAAAAAAAATCCAAATCAGCAACATACAGAGCCTGTGTATTACTGTATGTCCTGGATGCAACTAACAGCCGTGTGTGATGATCTGCTCAGTCTGACAGTAACTTTCATTCTGTCTTTTTCCTTTTCTCTCTGCCGCGACCTCCTCCCCTGCCCTCTCCTCCTGCCCTGCGCTGGCTCGCTGCAGACGTCCAAAGAGGACCTTTTGCAGGCCGATTTCGAAGGGGCTCTCAAGTTCTTCAGAGTCCAGCTCCCGAAACGCTACAGAGCAGCAGAGAATGCCCGCAGGCTCATGGAACAGGCCTGCAACATCAAGGTAATGCGCTCGGCCGCGGTTCACATGCACTCACTGTCCCCAGAGTCTTTTGATGCTTCACTTTTAAAATGTGGAAAATGTGTTGCGGGGAGTCGCCCTCCTGCATTCAGACTAATCTGGTGTAAGGTCAAGCACCGCCACTGGAAATTCCTTTCCTAGCGTTTCACCCTGGGGGAACCAATACCTTTAACCAGCGTGTTTAGGAAGGTCCTGGTGTGAACAGCATGGAGGTTGTTGGAATTAAAAGCCCTGACCTTTAGTTTGGAGGAGCTGCCTCTTCTGCTTCTTACCGTGTTTAACACCGCAGTGCTTTGACTGTTTTTGTGCTTGTCACTCAGGAGTTAAAAAGAAGTGAAGAGCCTTAAATAGGCATCACAGAAAACACACTTGCAAAGAATGCAAAATAGTTTAGCCATCTGTTTAAAACCTCCAGCAAAAAAAAAAAAAAAAAAAAAACTTGGTGAAAAATAATGTTTCTTGACGTGTTGGGAACTGGACAGAAAAGAAAGACCGGTTGTGGCAGGTGTCACTAACCAAGGAGAGGTTGCAGTGGGGTGTCAGTGCCCCTTTGTGACATCACAGAAGACTGATGTGTGGAAGTGCATGTTTCAGGACACATTTTCTGAATAGAGGACAAAGGGAAATGAGTAAAGGATGGATTTTTCTCATTTCTAGAGTGCATATTGAGAGACTACAGATGGGAAGATGTTTTCAAAGTGACTTGAGCATGATACGGGAACTCTAAAGCCTTAACAACCACACGTTAACAACATGAAGGTGTAACTCCAGAAACCTTCAGAGAATCATTCCTAAGCTGTCTGCTCCGCTTGAGCTCACAGAGTTTTGTAGCTACAGTGATCACCCCCCCCCCCCCCCCGGGCAACGCCTCGTCATTATTTCATTAATTTCAAACACTTCTCTCCTTTGATCTCTTCTCTGCCGCTGGTAGTTTTCTTGAAACATTACCAGTTTGTTCCGTGTCTCACATCCCTGCCAGTGCACACACACAGTTGGAGACACTATCTTCCCCCTTACTCAAATCAGCCTCACTGGCATTCAGGGAATTTGCCGAGGTCACAAGAGACCAAAGGCTGTAAACAGCATCAGTAATAGCGGGCGTGTTTGTATGTGCGCACGTGGGCGTGTGTGTTGTTGTGCTGCAGGAAGGGAAGCGTTGACGAATGAGAAACGATAATGGAGATAATTGTTCTCGCTTGGCCCAACCTCCGGTTCTCTTCCCTGCTTTCCCCTTCTCCATTTCTGCCTGAACGTGTGCACAGTTAATATTTCACCGCAAGACATTTTCTAACTTCCTCATCTAGTGAAACGTTCAGTTATTAATCAGGGTGGTTGCTCAGGGCCGTGCTGACTGGACATATGGCCCGCTGTGCTCACTGATCACAAGCACAAAGGGCCATTTTTTGGTGTTTTTTCTCTCTCTCTCTCTCTCTCTCTCTCTCTCTCTCTCTCTCTCTCTCTCGCTCGCTCTCCCCCTCTCCCTCTCTCTCCCTCTCTCTCTCTCTCGCTCGCTCGCTCTCCCCCTCTCCCTCTCTCTCTCTCCCTCTCTCTCTCTCTCTCGCTCGCTCGCTCTCCCCCTCTCTCTCTCCCTCGCTCTCTCTCTCTCTCTCTCTCTCGCTCACTCGCTCTCCCCCTCTCTCTCTCCCTCGCTCTCTCTCTCTCTCTCTCTCTCTCTCGCTCGCTCTCCCCCTCTCTCTTTTTCACTTACAGGATATCCTGTGCCGTTTATCTCTTGCGGTTTTGGTAGCACTTGGGCACTCGTATGCAATCGTGCTATGCAACACAATTTCTCTCAGGACCGACAGCATGTTGAACATGTGCATTAAAAGTTTGTCGCGTCTGCAGTTTACTGTCTGTGCGTCTACAGGCACAGACACATTTGAGAATGGGAAGCGTTTCTGGGCCCAGTTCGTTCGCTTGAAATCATGAAAGAGGAAGAATTCACTGGCGGCGACCTTCATTTCCAAGCGCCCACATCAAACGTGTTGCCAGGCATGTCTTAACTCTTCCTTCACAGTCTTTTCCGTCTGCTGTTGTTTTGTTTTGTTTGTTGTCACGCTCTGAATTCCAAATGAATATGCCCTCAATGGGCAAATTTAAATGGTTCAAGAAGTTCAAAAAGTAGGGTCTAAGAAAAAGAGGAGTTCTTGGGGAGGTAGGGACTTATTTTTTCTCCCAACACTCATTTCCCCCCCCCACCCCCACCCCCCCGTAAGAAGAGCCAGGAAGGCGATTGAGCTGGCGGCCGTCTTGCTGTGACATGACGGCGCTAACCGCTGCCCTGCGGTGTTGCCTAACATCCATGCATGTGCTGTGTTTTTTCACCGTTGTGTTTGCATCACAGTACCAAACCGGAAAAGGGTTAGACTGACCTCCGCCTGTACCATCAACTGGCAATGCCATACTTAATACTGATTAGCACATTGCACTTCTTTTTATAATAAGTTTCACATCAGCTTATTAGTGAATTGTAGGTACTTGGACTCAGCGGATATACAGATGACTGAATAAATAGATGTCGATGTCAATGTCAAACCACTACAGAGAGAACTGGCGAAGGCTCTCTGTGCAACGTACTATTTTTTTTTTTTTTTCTTTTTTTTTTCTCGTACATAAATCGCTCTGTCAGAGTCGGAATCTGATCAGCTGAACATTGTAAGCTGCTTAAAACACAGAAAGAATTCACTGGCACCTTGACTTGATGAACACACTGGGCAGTAGGGTGGCTTAGCCCCTCCAGGGATTAGGCAAGAATTTGAATTTCTCAGCCTTCTTAAACATCCACCAGACCGCAGCGGGAGGGACAACTTTCCACAAGAGAAATGCGGTGTAGTCATTTTCTGCCCGGGGTGTCGCTGATTAATCCATACGGACGCCCAACCCGCCCTTACTCAATCTGTTCGGAGGAGACGTCTGACTTCAAGACTGCAAGGAGAGAAAATAACAGATGCAGGATAAATTTAGAGAGACTGAAAAAAATAACTTGCAGCGCAGCAAAGATAAAGGTACCGCAGCTGAGTAAAGAGTCTGAGGCTGAAATGGCCTGCAGGACGACTAGCAAGGCAGAGAGAGACACACAACCAAGACATTCTGAATCAAAGTAATAATGATGGATGTGAATGACAGTGACAATCAAATCACTTCATGGGAAAATGTGACTTGCATCTGCGTGTGCCAATTTAGACCAACACTTTGGGGGGGGGGGGGGACAAAACGCAAACATTTACACAAGCACAACAACGCTGTGTCGTCTTTCTCTCCGGCTATTCACAGAACAACAGAGTGGAGCTAAAAATAAGACTGTACAGGGCTCCTTTTTAAATTTTTAAAAAGAATCTGCTCACCCGCCTTGTTCCGCCGTGACAGAGGCAAATATTCATCTGACACAACAGCAGAAAGAAGCCCAATGAGATCCGAGCTTTGCTTGTGAGAGCGTCTGATTGTTGCAGTTTGTACATGCATGAAGAAGTTATTCATGAAATGCATTGTTTGCTGCAGTCCTCAAGCACACGCAACGTTTTCAGGGGGAGTTTGTATTGTTTTTCTGAGCTCTTCCTTCATACGATGCAATAACGGTCCCGTATTGCACAGAATTCACTTGGCAGTTGTTCTGGATATTAGCTCGTTGTGATGAAAGTGGAGGTTAGAAGTTGATGTGGGACCTGAACAGAAGGTGTTGGGGTGCGTGCTTCAAGGGGATCAGTGTAAGAAAAATGGTTGAAACAGTTTGAGGGAAAAAAAAAAAAAGTCCAGAAAGAAGTTCAGAATAACTGACTGTTCGTAAAATGTGAGCTGCAGTGGCGTTAGTTGGCGTTAAGGTGGTTCTAGCCAGAGCTGGGGAGTTACAAAGTTTCTACTTCTTACGTTGGGAAAGAAAACGGGCTGGTTTCTTTTGTGTTTAAAGAGCTTAAAAGATACAAATTCTGTTGAAAGTATTTTGTTGTTGTTGCTTGAAGTGGAGCTATTTGAACTGTGCTGTTGTGTCGTTAAAAATGTTGGTAATGAATGTTACTGAATGATTAAAGTGGGATTTTTTTTTTTTTTTTTTTTTTTTTTTGAGTACTTGGGTTTTGGGGCCAGATTATTATGTCACAACTTTTTTCATTTTTGCAAAACTGTCAAGGACTGTATTGTTTCATTCATGCCAAAAAGATATATATATATGTTTTGTTTTTTACTCAAGTACTTTTCAGAACTTGTACTTCCTTACTTTTACTTAAATAACTGGGTTGAATCAATACTTTTTTTTTTAAATTTTTCAGTAGCATTTTTTTTGTTTTTTGTTTTTTTTTTTTTTACAAAACTATCTAAACTTTTACTGAAGTACAGAATGTGAATACTTGTGCCACCTCTGGTTGCAGTGTTTGTTGACGTCTCAAAGCCGCTTCTCTTTCCCTCTCCGGGTGGCTTGTGTTGTTTTTTTTCAGTTCAATCTGCGTGCAAACGAGTCACTGCGGTTGATCTGACGGTTTCCTCCTTCCCATCTCTGTCAAGAACATGCGAGTGAGCACCCCCCCACACCCCACCCCACCCTTCACCTCCCCCGGCTTTATTTTTAACGGCGACGTGAAAAAGAACAAAAGCAGCCGCTCACAGACTGCGAGCTGAAAGAGTGGAGCGTCGGCGAGCGAGCTGCGGCGCAGAGAGTGGGCGAGCGAGGAGAGGAGTCGCTCGGCGGGAAAGCAGCGGACTCATCGCCCCTCTGTCACACACTTCTAGCGTTACAGAGGGCGAGCGAGGGAGTGAGAGAGAGAGAGAGAGAGAGAGAGAGAGAGAGAGAGACAAACAGGTGTGTTGTCCTGCCTTCTCCCTCTCTCCTGCAGCTCCTCCTACTCTCTGAGGGGGGAGGGGCCCGGTGCATGAGGGGCTCTCGCCTGCTGCCAGTCACCTCCTTTGCTCTCAGAGAGAAGCTCAAACCTGCCGACTGCTCTCCTCCTCTCTCCTCCTCCTCTCTCCTCCTCTCTCCTCCTCCTCCGTCCTCCTCTCTCCTCCTCCTCCTCCTCCTCCTCCTCCTCCTCCTCCCTTCACACTTCCCTCTGCACGTTGCCTCACCGCCTCCTGCTCTTTGCTTGCGAGCGGCAGCGGTTGAAGATGATGCAGGAGGTGTCCATCATGGTGGCGTACGACGCTCATGTGGTGGAGCGGCCGGGAGAGGAGGACGCTCTGGCCCGCCTGGTGGCCCGCTCCAGGCCGCTCAGGAGCATCAGACCCGTGGTAGGTCTGCTCGCTTGTTCGATGGCTTCGCGGGTCCCCCCCCCCCCCGCCTTTCGCCTGCGCTAATTTGTTCCTTTCTTGTTCCTCAGTTCAACCGTTGATAATGTCGCTGTGTAACTCTGGTGGCCAGTTTGCGTCGGTCACGCTCATTCATCCCGGCTTTGCTTCAGGACAAAGGGGGACTTCACCCCCTAAACTGTTGTTTTTTCTGTAGTGTTTGCAGTTGTGGAGTCACAGGGGAGGACAGAGATTGCACATGAAGCTCTCACGGCTGAGACGGACCACACTGGTGTGTGAATGCACGGGATGAGTAGTTTGTTCTGAAAGTGTCCCGGCTGTTTGAGGTCGGGAGGCTTTGTTAACAGTCCGCTCGGTGGCCGTCACTTACTTTCAATTATTTATCTGGATATTTATCTGGAATCAATGGAGCCCTTGTGTGTGCGCGGGTGTGTGTGTGTGTGTGTGTGTGTGTGTGTGTGTGTGTGTGGAGGGGGTGGTAATTAAGCTCTATGGCCTAGATTTCTCTAGGATGTCCGTTTAGACTTGTCCTTATTTTAATATTCAAACTCTCAGAGTGCCACCTTATGTAAGCGTTGGACACACACGCACACACACGCACACACACACTCAGACACACACACAGGCATGCGTGTGCGAAACAGGAAAAAAAAAAAAAAAACTCACTTTCTGGAATTACAGCCCCTTGTACAACGTTGCTGCGTGTCATCGTGGAGGTTTGGGACCAATCCAGCTTGACGGCAGAGATTCAGGTCAGGGTTCTAGAAGTGGGTCTGGTACCATTTCCTGTCACATGTTTTTTTTTTTTTTTTTTTTTTTTAAGCAAGAGTCACACTTCCCTGAGTGGTGGCTTCAGTTATCTTCTCCATACGTGTTTGCGTGTGTGTTCCTCACCAAAGCATCCCTGAGCAGCGCGCACATGCCTGGAGGTTTCTCCCTCTGAATCTCTGCCCTTGACGTTCTCCAGCACGTCTTGAGTTATAGATATCCTGCTTGTGGAGAATGTTTGAATGCCTTTGGAATTTTTAAAACTCCATCTGTGTCTCAGTAGCCGCGTTGATAACTTGTTGTTGTTGTTGTAAACCAAGGAATCCGCCCCCCCCCCCCCCAAGTATTACACGTTATTTGAAATATTAGTGTAAAGGAGCGATGCCTGTGTGAAGTGTGAAGATGGGAAACTACCCAAGTCATTTGCTGGAGAGTATCCAAAGGTATCCAAAAATGAATTGCGCTGTCAGTAATGACCGGCGACATTGCTCAAACTTCTCTCAACTTTAGATGTGAGAGCAAATCAGGCTCCGTTGTCGCTCTGACTCATACTGCACCTCCTCCTGGAAGCCAGAAACTGTGACACGTCAGTGTTTTCATTGAGTGACACAGGTGCTGATGGAACATTTCAAGACAACGGGCACAAGTGAGTGTGCGTTTGACACTAAGAAGCCGAGTGTGAAGGAGTCCTCGGGAAAACACACGTCAGTCGGCTCGTGCCGTGTTGTGATGATTTCAGGGTGTTTCCGCTGCGACACCCTCAAGTCGTCGCGGATCTTCACCAAAGCATTCTGGTTTTCCTTTTTCTATTTTTTTTTTTTTTTTTTTCAAATCTTGTCTTTCAAATTTCACTTTCTCTGTCCAAAATCTTAAATATTGACAAAAAAAAAAAAACCAAACCATTTTGATGTCAGACAACTTAAAGTGAAAACAACTGTTTATAACATCAACTACAACCTACCATTGATGAGTGAATATTGCGCTATACATTTGCAGAATGTAAAACTTCATAAATGTTCAGCATGTTCAGCTTTGATTTTTGTAACAGTTTTAAAAAGATGTGCTTAGATAAAAAAAAAAAAAAAAAAAAAAATTAACCATTGCAATTGTATTATTTAGTATTTGTGATAATCCATTTGTCCTGTGGCTTGTTATTATATTCTGCCACTAGGTGGAGAAAAAGTTTATTTGTAATGTGAACCAGGTAGTAATGAGTAATGAGAAGCATTTCATATCAATGTCACTTGTGCGTCTCTGTTGCATGTTTCATCATGCATTTTATTCCTCACTGCAGTGGAACACCTGCACCTCATGCATTCACTGATTTCATTCCAAATTTTATTTTATTTTTTTTCCCGGCCACATTGTGCTCTTCATCTTCATCTTCATCTTCATCTTCACCTCCTCTTTCTTCTAATGTAGAATGGCATTGATTGAAACCACAGTGTTTAGTAAAAACACATGACGGGTGAAAACCCACTGATGCTGGTCTCAGGCTCAGGCTGGTCATGTGACTGAGCCTGAACTGGGACCCCCTGCCCTGACAGTGGGTGCCATGGCAGCACTGTTTCCACATGAGGGAGAACATTACCAGGGAGGTGCAATACCCCAAGGACACACACACACACACACACAAAGAGTTTTACCCACGACTGCAACCTATTGTTTTCTGCTGGTTTTCTCATAATTTATTTACGCTGATAATTTGCTGGACTTGCCTGCAGGACTGTGAGGTTCTCAGCTGGTCACTGTGTGTCTGTGAGGAGGCGGCTCTCTGATGGCTCAGTTAACACAGTCTTTTTCTGTGTCCTTCTCCAACCAGTCACACCGCATCGTCATATGATCCGCTTAATTTCATTATATTCACTGCAAATAATTGACATTAATACAATCTAATATAATAAGGTTAGCGCTGCTGGTCGTGGGTTCGATTCCGGGCCTGGGGCCTTTCTGTGTGGAGTTTGCGTGCTCTCTCTCTGTGTGTGTGTGTGTGTGTGTGTGTGTGTGTGTGTGTGTGTGTGTGTGTGTGTGTGTGTGTGTGTGTGTGTGTTCTCTCCGGGTCCTCCAGCTTCCTCCCACACTCCAAAAACATGCATGGGAGGTGAATTGTAAACTCTGAATTGTCCATAGATGTGTGTGTGAGTGTGAATGGTTGTCGGTCTCCATGTGGCCCTGTCATTCTGTCGTTTTGGAGTGACTTGGTCGCACATTGCGCAGTTTTGAAATGTTTTTTTGTTTTTGTTTTTTTCTTCATTTGAGGAAATGCTGCTGCGTTCTCACAGTGTGTGAACTCACAGTTGTCAGCAGTAGATGTGACCTGCTGATTTCCAGCCAGGCGTTCTGTACAAAACAGCCGCAGAGTGCGAACGAGTGACTCTCGTAGACTCGTACGGGCCAGTGTTCCTTCCTCTGTGGCCTCGGCCTCGGCGCCGCTGGGTCACACGTCAAAGTGCGTACGACGGCGCTGAGACCGTGTTTTATCAGGACCTTCTCTCATTATCAGAGGAAGTTGTTTGATTGTTTCGGATTCGGTCGCTCAGTCGCGCACACTTTCACTCTTTGCTTCCAGGTTCCAACCAAAAAGCTGAAGAAGTTTGAGAAGGAGTACCAGACGCTGAGGGAGAGCCAGCTGCAGCAAGAGGACCCCATCGACCGATACCAGGTGGGAAAGGCACACGTTTCACGTTTGACCGCCGCTCATTTTGCCTTCGAGCCTTCACACTAACGTTGTGAAGATGAAAGAATTCTCACGCTTTCCAGAAACGTCCTCACTCAGTCAGTTAGCGACGCGTCGCAGCCCTCGCAAAGTATATTGCCGTATTTCCAAACACGCGCAAACTTGTCATTTACGGCACTTCTTTTTGTTGAAATAACCACATGGGGAAGTTAAACGGATCCGTCCCCCAAACCCTTGGTTGATACTCGTTGCCAAAGTAGACGATGCGCTAACATCAGAGCAGCGTGGCTTAATAACCGAGTGGCTCCGCGATGGTAAGAGAAACGCTCCGCTCTCGTGTTTGTAAGTTGCTCATCAAAGGAGTTTTTACTGCAGCGACTGTGCTTTCATCTCCTTCATTTTTTTACCATGTTTTTTTTTTTTGTTTTTTTTTCAAACCTGAAACGATGCGCACTGCTAAGATTAGAAAACCTCCTTTTGTTGTAGGACTGTTGCCTCGTCACACGTGACTTCTCACACAGCGAGACGCTTTCATCCTTTAAAAAAAAAAAAAAAAAAAAAAATCTCATTGTGATGTCACTGGTTTGGGAGAAGCTGTCGCGGTGCTGTCAGAGGCTTCGAAGCCGTTTTAAAGAGACGTTTTCCTTCAGAAGGTAAAACAGGAACGGTGGGGCAGATATTTTCAACATGCAGAAGATCTCAAACTGTCGGCGGGCGGCGTCCCTCCCTTTCCGTTTCATCACCTCTCGCCTCGGAATCGGTCATGACTGCTCCTCTGCTGCTCACTCTGTTTTTAGGACTCTTGAGACTAAAGCCGCCCGCTGCAAAGCGTTTCCCTTTCCGTCGTTTCTCCGGAGAATCATTTGGATGGCGACGACGTAAACATGTCCGACTTGCTGACTGTTCCAGATGGCAAGAGAAAAGCAAATATTTGTCTAAAATTAAACACATGAAACATGCACGGCTAGCAAAAAAAAAACCAAGAAAATCCTTCAAAACGTTATATACACATATTGCAAGAGGGCCACTTCACACAGAGCCTCTCTCCAAGGCGTCACGATGCAAGTAGGATGTTTGTCAGTGCTGCTGGGAATCCAGTTCGGACTTATTTGAATTGGCCAAGAGGAGGAAGTGTTGACAGCGGACGTCATTTCAGAGAGAAGCAAAAACGGGGAAACAATAACCGAGAGTTGGGACGAGTTGCATTCGTTTCCGACAGAGAGGTGGGTTGCATAGTGGATAGTTTTGCTCTAGTTTGCAGTCCAGCTCCTCCTTTTTGTTCGGCCCGCTGTGCTCAGCGTGTTGGGGTTTCCCCCCCCCCCCTCCCCCCCGGCAGGCTGCCTCCAGTGTGTGGCTGGTGTTAGATAAAGGAGTGCGAGAGGCGCGGCGAGGCTGTCGAGGGTCAGTGGCAGACGGGAAACTGCTGTCGGGATCACATGCATCGAGTTTAGCTGCTGCCGAGCCGTCGCACAGACGTGGTGAGACTTCTCCGCCGCTGATGTTTTTTTCACGTGTGGCCCTTTAGCATTTATTTTTTATTTTCTGAGGATTAATATGTCTTTGCTGTGTCTATAGAGCTTTTGCTCAGATAGTGAATGTAGGTACGGGTCCAAAGCGTGATCTTTGCAAAGCTGCATCAGGCAGCTGAGTCGCTTTGCTTTTCTTTTCTTTTTTTTTCACTCTCTCTCTCTCTCTCTCTCTCTCTCTCTCTCTCTCTGTCTGTCCATATTAAGACGCTCCCTTCCCTGCTCACAGGAAGTGGTTAATTCAATCTAAAGGGTGTAGCACACTCTGTCCACTCAGACACGTGACTGCCGGTCTGTGTTGTCTTGCCCCTCTCTCCATCTATCAGACTCGTCTTTAAGATTTGAGACGAAACACACAAGTGGATTCTGCTCGGCGCTCACGCTCTTCTGCTTTCTTTGTGCACGTGCGTTTGAGAGGATTCGTGGGGTTTGGGTGTGTCGAGGCCATGACAACCGGTAGATCTTGTTGAGGCCGTCATGTGAAACTGGTTAGAGAAGGAGCAGAAGTCATGAGACTCCACTGAGGCCCCACAATGGGGACTTTAAGATGATAATGACCGTGTGCTGGTGGTGCCTTGTCACATATTAGGGCTTCTATTAAGTCGCCGCATTTAACGCTCACTGCCTCTCCTGCCGCTCCATATCCATAAATATTTTGCAAACAGGAAGAATGAAACTAACCCTCCGTGAATAATTAAAATGCAACTTTCCAGAGTGTTGGAGATTCTGTCTCTGGGAAGTTGTCCTAAAGGCATTTACCAAACTTTACTTTTGGATATCTCGTAACAAAACTATCAACGTATGTTCTGACTCTGTGTGTGTGTGTGTGTGTGTGTGTGTCTCCAGAGGGAGAACCGCCGTCTCCAGGAGGCCAGTATGAGGCTGGAACAGGAGAATGACGACTTGGCCCATGAACTGGTCACCAGTAAGATCGCACTGCGGAACGACCTGGACCAGGTATCTCACTCGTCTCTCGCGTCGGCTCAAGCTTCATGCTTCAATGCAACTTACTAACCAGCAAATGTTGGTTGGTTTCATATTTGCTATTACATGAGAGGCTTACCGTTTAGAACTGCACTAAAACCCAACAGTGTGACCTTTTTTTTTTTTTTTTAAACTCTGCATGATACATAATTAAGTAAGTGGCTGCAGTTGGGCTTGTCTGCACTGAGGTCAGGTCAGGTTTAACTGCTGCCCCGTGAGCCTCTCCTTCTTCTGCTTTGTCCCAGTCAGACGGCTATGTGGTTTGTGTGTGTGAAACTGTATTAAATGAAAGCTGAACGGTGTGTGTGTGTGTGTGTGTGTGTGTGTGTGTGTGTGTGTGTGTGCGCGTGCGTGCTCAGGCCGAGGACAAGGCCGACGTCCTCAACAAGGAGCTGCTGAGCACCAAGCAACGTCTGGTGGAGACGGAGGAGGAGAAGAGGCGGCAGGAGGAGGAGACGGCTCAGGTAAGCGGTGATAACGGGGCACGCACGGCCCTCCAGAACCAACTGCTCCAATTATATCTGTTGTTTTGCGTTATTCAGCCTTCAGTATTTTGATAAAAGCAAACAGCAGCGATTGCAAAGCAGCTTTTGTTGCCATTACGTCTCGCCTGGTTTGAGCAGGCCAGTATTTCTGCAACTGTTCTTTTTTTTTTCCCTCTCGTTGATGTTAAGAAAGTTTGCACTGTCAACTCGTCCTTTTCTTTGGGATGTTTTGGCCACATTATTTCCCTCTTCAGCTGAAGGAAGTGTTCAGGAGGGAGTTGGAAAAAGCGGAGCTGGAGATCAAGAAAACCACAGCCATCATTGCTGAATATAAACAGGTACAACACATTCACTTCCCGAAATCTATTGTCTATTTTTTAAGTGGTGAAAAGAAAACTTCTAAACCGGCCTTGAAATTATTTGCCTCAGTTTCATTTTAAATGTTTATGTAAGTGACCAAAATAACAGATAACCCCGATTGATCACAGATAACTATGAAGATTCTGCGATTAATCGCAATTAAAAAAAATGAATCGTTTGACAGTCCTAATTATCATATATTTCTGCAGCTCACCTGCCGTCTTCTTGTTCAAAAGCGACATCTTGTCTTTCATGAATCGTCCACCGTCTCTCCATATTCCAGATCTGCTCCCAGCTGAGCACCAGGTTGGAAAAGCAGCAGGCAGCAACGAAAGAGGAGCTGGACATCGTCAGGGTAAGATTCTGCAGTGTCAGCAAGGATTTAAAAAGGATTCAGTGGAGACTGTGTATGGTGAGAATACGGGCCTGCTAAATGTGCTGTAGCTAAATTACATTGCATTCTGCGCACGGCTGCTTTTTAGATGGCAGCATAGATGGAGCATAACAATAATAATCCTCTTTGTTTTATTGCTCGTTAAATCCAGATTGCCATAAGAAAAAAAAAAAAAAAAAAAATATCACAATCTTTAAAATCCTCCGAGAGCAAAATGTCCATCCGCCGTTCCGACAGATGTGGGACAACAAGGGCGAGACGAACAGACCCACCCAACTTGTCACTCTTTGGCACGAGTTCCTCCCTTCAACTTCACACTGCGTGCCAACTCGCGTTGCGTTTGTGCGTTCGACCCCTGCAGAGTAAAGTGCAAAGCTGCGAGCGCTGCAGGGACCTGTTCAGCTCGGCGGGCTCCCTCCAGGCGGCCTCCCCCAGCAGGCACAAGACGTCCACGGAGCCTCTGGACGAGGAGAAGGACGAGCTGCAGGGGCAGCTGAGGCAGCTGGAGCTGGAGCTGGCGCAGACCAAGCTGCAGCTGGTGGAGGCCAAGTGTCGCATTCAGGTGAGCTGCGCCCCCAAGAGGCGCTCCAGTGCTGCTGCTGCTGCTGCTTGTTGACGACTCATTGCGTGTTTTATTTGGATGTTTATTAGCATTCCCAAGCACCAATTCCCAAATTGAGTATGAAAAATGCAGCTTTTGCTTTAGATTAGGGATTTTAACAATTATTCAATTATCGATTAATTGTCGATGAAGAATTTAATCGATTAGATTAAATTAGTTGCAATTAATTGAACATTTTTTTGCACAGGCAGTTTAGTAGTGTAGTGGCAGGAAAGAGTAATTCACCTGTAGATACTGTTACCAAGTTACTTTAAAACAACTAAAAAAAAAAAAAAAAAAAAAAAAGGTTTAAATTTGACCCATTAGAAGTCAATTTAAAGTCAGAGGATAAATGTTGACCTCTGACCTCTGTCCTCTCCTCCTGTCCACTCAGGAGCTGGAGCACCAGCGTGGAGTCCTGATGAACGAGATCCAGGCGGCCAAGAACTCCTGGCTCAGCAAGACTCTGGGCTCCCTGAAGAGCTCCGCCTCGTCCTCCTCCTCCGCCTCCTCTTCGTCCCAGACGCCGTCCTCCCCAAAGGAGGGTCCGGCCTAGGCCGCCGTCCGTCCGTCCGTCCGTCCGTCCGTCACTCCCTTTGTCCTCCGTGGAATGCAGTCGAGAGCCTAGGATCTAAAGTGGAAGAAACAAGTGGCGGTGAATGCAGTATTCCGTTTTCTCTTGATTTGTCAGGATGAGCTGTGTTTGGCTCAGCGGATGAAGAAAACCCTATTGAGCTTCTCTGCTATCAAGGCAGTGCAAAAGCAGACGGCAAGTCATCAGTGGAGCCTCAGCTTGACCCCCTCGTTCGGCCTCCTGTCGGGCTCCACCGTTGATCCAAAACAGCGTCCATGTGCAGATTGCATCTCCACCCTGTGGCTGGATGTTGCCACTGCAGAATTGGCGTGACGTCCGCTTAACGAAAACACTTGGAAGTTGGAAACCGTTTCCAAAATATTTTCCCTTCCGTTCATATCCACACTCGTTCCAAAGGTGAGGCTTCATCGCTCATGAAAAGGAAAACTGCATTCAGCCCTTAAATCAGGATCAACACGGAAAGTTGCATTTCTTTATAGTAATATAACAAAGAAGAGCGTTGTCATATAAATATGTATTACTAATTGTTGATTTTTTTGTAATCTTGTACAGTTCTTTAGGAGAAACACAAGGCAAAGGTCTTTGCTATTTTCTTTCTCTTTTTTTTTTATTATTGTTCAGGGTTTGTTTTTGTTGTTTTTTTTTTAACAGCTCAAAATTTGAATGTCTTTTCGATGACGTTAACATAAGCACAGTGTCATCATCAATGTGGTCGAGTCCAAATGCTGAACGAGCAAACAGGCAGCAGAGTCATGTGACCTTTAGGTTGACCAAGCCAATGTGTGTTTTATCCCTTTTACATTTTGTTCTACTTTTTAAACAACACACTTTTTTTTCTTTTTTTTCTTTTTTTTTTATCTCAGTTCCACCTCACGCCCAGCGGTTACGCCGTTGCCATGTCTCCATATCTGTGTGTTGTATTTGCATTGTTTCACATTTTTTTGGGACCATCGTCAACGTTGCACGTTAGTTTTCAAAATGTCAAAGCTGCAGTTTTTCATTGGTTTTATCATTTTGCTGTCTTTTATTTGTTATAGCAAATTCTTTCGCATGTTCCCTTCAGGGGTTACCACAATTTTAATTCCAAAAAAAAAATAAAAATAAGAGAATCTGTTAGTGCAAGTTCCTCTCAATTCTTTGCACACTATAAAACGTAAGCGAGGAAGTTTCCCTTGATTCCCCCCTTCAGTCAGCCCGGTCGCCTTCCTACAGCGCTGCCAATGCTTCTGCTTGCCATATCCACAGTACAACATGCACTTTTGAATCCCTTGAGTAATGAGCACAGCGGGTAAATCAGGTAAAATTCACTTCTTTCACTTTTATCAGATTGCTTTGTTTTTTTCCGGTTTCGTTTTTGTTTTCAGAATTTGCGGCACCCGTTACAACAATTCTGTTGCTTGTACACCATTTTGTTACAAGAGCGGCCAATATAAGTTTATTTGTTTGTTGGTTTGTTTTTGCCTCGGTGTGATTGCTGCAGTTTTAGGTGCCAAATGTGCTGCTGTGTCCTCCTCCCTGTTTGTCAGTGAGATCAGCCTTTGGACTCTGATCAATGCCCGTGTGTGTGTCCGTGTCTGTGTGTGTATGTGTGGAAGTGAACCTTCTTCAGGCTGCACCTGTCGCCTCTACAGGTAGAAATGCACCAACGGCGTGGAGGTGGACAAAAGAGAATTGTGTCAGACTGAACATTCCATTTCACTGTATTCTGCATTACCGGGACATTCCTTTATCGGTGGCGTGCTTTCCCCCCCCCCTTCCTTTCTTGGGGAGGTGGCAGGGGGGGAGGTTACCTTCTGCAGTTACAAAAACATTTCAAGCAGTTCTTTGGAAACCAGTTGGCCAGGCTGGAGAGAGTTCCTCGTGTTTTCTGTGCACTAAAGCAACGTTATAACAAATTTTAAACACTATTTGCAGTTAATGTGTTTGTTTAAAGGTGATCCTGATTGCGGGGGGAGGTGGGGGGGGGATTGTTCAGCCCTGTTGCGCAGGCTTTGACCCCAGCACTGTCTGCTTGACATTAACTGTCTGACTGAAATAAATAAATTACAATGTTTCTGTTCATTCATGCACTCTGACTTTTTTTTGTGAATGTCTTGATTACTGATGCTATCCATGAGATCTTGGAGCACATGCAGAGCCTCACTCAAAAATATGCAACTTTTTTCAAAAGTTGAGTGTGAAGAATTCAATATACAAAATGCTGCCCCCCCTTTCCTAGCTTTGTCTATCACTGACCTCTAGCGGCAGAACGCTACCACTGCAGAATATAGTTGTTTCTTTTGCTTTGTTTTTTTTTAGTCCGTCTTTGGTTAGCTGTTCATTCGACAGCGATAACGACAACGATAATCCTCACACACAAGATAAACAGGATGTAGATAAATCCACCACGTCCACCTTGTTTAATGGGTTCATCATTTTTAAATCAACAAGCTTCCACGGCCAACCATGAGGATTAGTTGCTGGTATGTGACCGGAACATTTTAGTTAAAAAAAAAAAAAAACACTTTACAAACCCTGCCAAAAACACCATGCTGAAGCCGCGGTGCTTCTTAGGTTTCGATTCCACCTTCAAAAAAAAATTCCGCTATTTGACCGCTAACCCTAATGCCAGACAAGTCTATGGGGGTCAAAGGTCACAGCGACGTGGGGCCACTTGCTTTGTCATCAAGATCCCTCAAGAAGCGCCCATGCCAAATTTGGGGCTTCCAGCACATGAGGAACCCCGAAACAACAACTCTAATTTCAGCCTTAAAGCAGCTTTAGGTAACTTTTCGACCATAAAATTATGATTCCAAACTCAGTAAAGCAGTAATAAATTAATAGGATCAACGGTGCCGCCTCGGCAGCGAGAGGAGGGGGTTGTGCCGGCTGTAACTGCACTGCGTAACTTTCAAGCGCGACCCGACACGCACCGGACGAACCACGATACAGCAACGTCAACACGTTTATTTAGAGGCGGTCTTACATACTACTATTACAAATACATTAGATTATAAAATGACGGAATGGAACCCAATAAGTAACCTCGATGAAAGAGGAAGTAATAAAAGTTGAACGTTTGCTACGTGTTATTGTCAATGTCTGTTTTGCATTTCATATTGGTGTTTTTCCTGAACACATACGAGCGCTCCAGCTAGGCGACTATTTGTATTTTCCCTCATCGATAAAGTAGCGCTGCAGCGTGTTCACTTCGTCACTTAGCCATTTCCACCGAATCAATGCGACGCTACGCCGTCTGAACAGCCGTTGTAGGCATTGCAGCTACACGAGTTTATAACCAGTTGTAATATTATAGCCATTATACACCACATGATTTCCAAGCAATTTTCATGACAAGAATGATGTGAACCAAGCGCAAAACACTGCCGTCTGTCTAAGCAATACACTGTCCTTGTTTATGTAGTTGTCTGTCACAGTCAAAAGAACAATATAAAAATATTTAAAACGAACAAACAGGTAACGCATGTTACTTTCCCTTGTCGGTGGACATATTTCCAAGCGATTCTTCACTATGCCGGCTGTGTCAACAAACCCATGTGAAGGACTCGTATTCTTTCTCTTTACGACACCAGCAAAGAGTATTTGCGGTTCTCAACCAGTAGGGAGTAGTAATGAATCCAAGTTACCTAGAGCTGCTTTAAGCGTAACCCTAACCCTAATTTCAGCGTGAACGCTAACCATTCAAGTCTATGGGGGTCAAAGGTAAACTTTGTTCTAGAGACGTGGGGCCACTTGCTTTTTCATCAGGAGCCCCCAAGAAGCGCCCACACCAAATTTGGGGCTTCTAGTACTTCAGGAACCCTAACCCTAACCCTAACCCTAACCCTAGCTTCAGCCTTATCCAAACCCTAATTCAATGCAAGTCTATGGGGTGAAATTTCAACTTTTTCCTAGAGACACGGGGCCACTTGCTTTTTCATCAGGAGCCCCCAAGAAGCACCCACACCAAATTTGGGGCTTCTAGTTCTTGAGGAACCCTAACCCTAACCCTAACCCTAGCTTCAGCCTTATCCAAACCCTAATTCAATGCAAGTCTATGGGGTGAAATTTCAACTTTGTCCTAGAGACATGGGGCCACTTGCTTTTTCATCAGGAGCCCCCAAGAAGCACCCACACAAATTTGGGGCTTCTAGTACTTGAGGAACCCTAACCCTAACCCTAGCTTCAGCCTTATCCAAACCCTAATTCAATGCAAGTCTATGGGGTGAAATTTCAACTTTGTCCTAGAGACACGGGGCCACTTGCTTTTTCATCAGGAGCCCCCAAGAAGCACCCACACCAAATTTGGGGCTTCTAGTACTTGAGGAACCCTAACCCTAACCCTAGCTTCAGCCTTATCCAAACCCTAATTCAATGCAAGTCTATGGGGTGAAATTTCAACTTTTTCCTAGAGACACGGGGCCACTTGCTTTTTCATCAGGAGCCCCCAAGAAGCACCCACACCAAATTTGGGGCTTCTAGTTCTTGAGGAACCCTAACCCTAACCCTAACCCTAGCTTCAGCCTTATCCAAACCCTAATTCAATGCAAGTCTATGGGGTGAAATTTCAACTTTTTCCTAGAGACACGGGGCCACTTGCTTTTTCATCAGGAGCCCCCAAGAAGCACCCACACCAAATTTGGGGCTTCTAGTTCTTGAGGAACCCTAACCCTAACCCTAACCCTAGCTTCAGCCTTATCCAAACCCTAATTCAATGCAAGTCTATGGGGTGAAATTTCAACTTTGTCCTAGAGACACGGGGCCACTTGCTTTTTCATCAGGAGCCCCCAAGAAGCACCCACACCAAATTTGGGGCTTCTAGTTCTTGAGGAACCCTAACCCTAACCCTAACCCTAACCCTAGCTTCAGCCTTATCCAAACCCTAATTCAATGCAAGTCTATGGGGTGAAATTTCAACTTTTTCCTAGAGACACGGGGCCACTTGCTTTTTCATCAGGAGCCCCCAAGAAGCACCCACACCAAATTTGGGGCTTCTAGTTCTTGAGGAACCCTAACCCTAACCCTAACCCTAACCCTAGCTTCAGCCTTATCCAAACCCTAATTCAATGCAAGTCTATGGGGTGAAATGTCAACTTTTTCCTAGAGACACGGGGCCACTTGCTTTTTCATCAGGAGCCCCCAAGAAGCACCCACACCAAATTTGGGGCTTCTAGTTCTTGAGGAACCCTAACCCTAACCCTAGCTTCAGCCTTATCCAAACCCTAATTCAATGCAAGTCTATGGGGTGAAATTTCAACTTTGTCCTAGAGACACGGGGCCACTTGCTTTTTCATCAGGAGCCCCCAAGAAGCACCCACACCAAATTTGGGGCTTCTAGTACTTGAGGAACCCTAACCCTAACCCTAACCCTAGCTTCAGCCTTATCCAAACCCTAATTCAATGCAAGTCTATGGGGTGAAATTTCAACTTTGTCCTAGAGACATGGGGCCACTTGCTTTTTCATCAGGAGCCCCCAAGAAGCACCCACACCAAATTTGGGGCTTCTAGTACTTCAGGAACCCTAACCCTAACCCTAACCCTAGCTTCAGCCTTATCCAAACCCTAATTCAATGCAAGTCTATGGGGTGAAATTTCAACTTTGTCCTAGAGACACGGGGCCACTTGCTTTTTCATCAGGAGCCCCCAAGAAGCACCCACACCAAATTTGGGGCTTCTAGTAATTGAGGAACCCTAACCCTAACCCTAGCTTCAGCCTTATCCAAACCCTAATTCAATGCAAGTCTATGGGGTGAAATTTCAACTTTGTCCTAGAGACACGGGGCCACTTGCTTTTTCATCAGGAGCCCCCAAGAAGCACCCACACCAAATTTGGGGCTTCTAGTACTTGAGGAACCCTAACCCTAACCCTAACCCTAGCTTCAGCCTTATCCAAACCCTAATTCAATGCAAGTCTATGGGGTGAAATTTCAACTTTTTCCTAGAGACACGGGGCCACTTGCTTTTTCATCAGGAGCCCCCAAGAAGCACCCACACCAAATTTGGGGCTTCTAGTTCTTGAGGAACCCTAACCCTAACCCTAACCCTAACCCTAGCTTCAGCCTTATCCAAACCCTAATTCAATGCAAGTCTATGGGGTGAAGTTTCAACTTTTTCCTAGAGACACGGGGCCACTTGCTTTTTCATCAGGAGCCCCCAAGAAGCACCCACACCAAATTTGGGGCTTCTAGTTCTTGAGGAACCCTAACCCTAACCCTAACCCTAACCCTAGCTTCAGCCTTATCCAAACCCTAATTCAATGCAAGTCTATGGGGTGAAATGTCAACTTTTTCCTAGAGACACGGGGCCACTTGCTTTTTCATCAGGAGCCCCCAAGAAGCACCCACACCAAATTTGGGGCTTCTAGTTCTTGAGGAACCCTAACCCTAACCCTAACCCTAACCCTAGCTTCAGCCTTATCCAAACCCTAATTCAATGCAAGTCTATGGGGTGAAATTTCAACTTTGTCCTAGAGACACGGGGCCACTTGCTTTTTCATCAGGAGCCCCCAAGAAGCACCCACACCAAATTTGGGGCTTCTAGTAATTGAGGAACCCTAACCCTAACCCTAGCTTCAGCCTTATCCAAACCCTAATTCAATGCAAGTCTATGGGGTGAAATTTCAACTTTTTCCTAGAGACACGGGGCCACTTGCTTTTTCATCAGGAGCCCCCAAGAAGCACCCACACCAAATTTGGGGCTTCTAGTTCTTGAGGAACCCTAACCCTAACCCTAACCCTAACCCTAGCTTCAGCCTTATCCAAACCCTAATTCAATGCAAGTCTATGGGGTGAAGTTTCAACTTTTTCCTAGAGACACGGGGCCACTTGCTTTTTCATCAGGAGCCCCTAAGAAGCACCCACACCAAATTTGGGGCTTCTAGTTCTTGAGGAACCCTAACCCTAACCCTAGCTTCAGCCTTATCCAAACCCTAATTCAATGCAAGTCTATGGGGTGAAATTTCAACTTTGTCCTAGAGACACGGGGCCACTTGCTTTTTCATCAGGAGCCCCCAAGAAGCACCCACACCAAATTTGGGGCTTCTAGTACTTGAGGAACCCTAACCCTAACCCTAACCCTAACCCTAGCTTCAGCCTTATCCAAACCCTAATTCAATGCAAGTCTATGGGGTGAAATTTCAACTTTTTCCTAGAGACACGGGGCCACTTGCTTTTTCATCAGGAGCCCCTAAGAAGCACCCACACCAAATTTGGGGCTTCTAGTTCTTGAGGAACCCTAACCCTAACCCTAACCCTAACCCTAGCTTCAGCCTTATCCAAACCCTAATTCAATGCAAGTCTATGGGGTGAAGTTTCAACTTTTTCCTAGAGACACGGGGCCACTTGCTTTTTCATCAGGAGCCCCCAAGAAGCACCCACACCAAATTTGGGGCTTCTAGTTCTTGAGGAACCCTAACCCTAGCCCTAGCTTCAGCCTTATCCAAACCCTAATTCAATGCAAGTCTATGGGGTGAAATTTCAACTTTGTCCTAGAGACATGGGGCCACTTGCTTTTTCATCAGGAGCCCCTAAGAAGCGCCCACACCAAATTTGGGGCTTCTAGTACTTGAGGAACCCTAACCCTAACCCTAACCCTAACCCTAGCTTCAGCCTTATCCAAACCCTAATTCAATGCAAGTCTATTGGGTGAAATTTCAACTTTTTCCTAGAGACACGGGACCACTTGCTTTTTCATCAGGAGCCCCCAAGAAGCACCCACACCAAATTTGGGGCTTCTAGTTCTTGAGGAACCCTAACCCTAACCCTAACCCTAGCTTCAGCCTTATCCAAACCCTAATTCAATGCAAGTCTATGGGGTGAAATTTCAACTTTTTCCTAGAGACATGGGGCCACTTGCTTTTTCATCAGGAGCCCCCAAGAAGCGCCCACACCAAATTTGGGGCTTCTAGTTCTTGAGGGACCCTAACCCTAACCCTAACCCTAGCTTCAGCCTTATCCAAACCCTAATTCAATGCAAGTCTATGGGGTGAAATTTCAACTTTGTCCTAGAGACATGGGGCCACTTGCTTTTTCATCAGGAGCCCCCAAGAAGCGCCCACACCAAATTTGGGGCTTCTAGTACTTGAGGAACCCTAACCCTAACCCTAACCCTAACCCTAGCTTCAGCCTTATCCAAACCCTAATTCAATGCAAGTCTATGGGGTGAAATTTCAACTTTGTCCTAGAGACACGGGGCCACTTGCTTTTTCATCAGGAGCCCCCAAGAAGCACCCACACCAAATTTGGGGCTTCTAGTTCTTGAGGAACCCTAACCCTAACCCTAACCCTAGCTTCAGCCTTATCCAAACCCTAATTCAATGCAAGTCTATGGGGTGAAATTTCAACTTTGTCCTAGAGACATGGGGCCACTTGCTTTTTCATCAGGAGCCCCCAAGAAGCACCCACACCAAATTTGGGGCTTCTAGTACTTGAGGAACCCTAACCCTAACCCTAACCCTAGCTTCAGCCTTATCCAAACCCTAATTCAATGCAAGTCTATGGGGTGAAATTTCAACTTTGTCCTAGAGACACGGGGCCACTTGCTTTTTCATCAGGAGCCCCCAAGAAGCACCCACACCAAATTTGGGGCTTCTAGTAATTGAGGAACCCTAACCCTAACCCTAGCTTCAGCCTTATCCAAACCCTAATTCAATGCAAGTCTATGGGGTGAAATTTCAACTTTTTCCTAGAGACACGGGGCCACTTGCTTTTTCATCAGGAGCCCCCAAGAAGCACCCACACCAAATTTGGGGCTTCTAGTTCTTGAGGAACCCTAACCCTAACCCTAACCCTAACCCTAGCTTCAGCCTTATCCAAACCCTAATTCAATGCAAGTCTATGGGGTGAAATGTCAACTTTTTCCTAGAGACACGGGGCCACTTGCTTTTTCATCAGGAGCCCCCAAGAAGCACCCACACCAAATTTGGGGCTTCTAGTTCTTGAGGAACCCTAACCCTAACCCTAGCTTCAGCCTTATCCAAACCCTAATTCAATGCAAGTCTATGGGGTGAAATTTCAACTTTTTCCTAGAGACATGGGGCCACTTGCTTTTTCATCAGGAGCCCCCAAGAAGCGCCCACACCAAATTTGGGGCTTCTAGTTCTTGAGGGACCCTAACCCTAACCCTAACCCTAGCTTCAGCCTTATCCAAACCCTAATTCAATGCAAGTCTATGGGGTGAAATTTCAACTTTGTCCTAGAGACATGGGGCCACTTGCTTTTTCATCAGGAGCCCCCAAGAAGCGCCCACAGCAAATTTGGGGCTTCTAGTACTTGAGGAACCCTAACCCTAACCCTAACCCTAACCCTAGCTTCAGCCTTATCCAAACCCTAATTCAATGCAAGTCTATGGGGTGAAGTTTCAACTTTTTCCTAGAGACACGGGGCCACTTGCTTTTTCATCAGGAGCCCCTAAGAAGCACCCACACCAAATTTGGGGCTTCTAGTTCTTGAGGAACCCTAACCCTAACCCTAACCCTAACCCTAGCTTCAGCCTTATCCAAACCCTAATTCAATGCAAGTCTATGGGGTGAAGTTTCAACTTTTTCCTAGAGACACGGGGCCACTTGCTTTTTCATCAGGAGCCCCCAAGAAGCACCCACACCAAATTTGGGGCTTCTAGTTCTTGAGGAACCCTAACCCTAGCCCTAGCTTCAGCCTTATCCAAACCCTAATTCAATGCAAGTCTATGGGGTGAAATTTCAACTTTGTCCTAGAGACATGGGGCCACTTGCTTTTTCATCAGGAGCCCCTAAGAAGCGCCCACACCAAATTTGGGGCTTCTAGTACTTGAGGAACCCTAACCCTAACCCTAACCCTAGCTTCAGCCTTATCCAAACCCTAATTCAATGCAAGTCTATGGGGTGAAATTTCAACTTTTTCCTAGAGACACGGGGCCACTTGCTTTTTCATCAGGAGCCCCCAAGAAGCACCCACACCAAATTTGGGGCTTCTAGTTCTTGAGGAACCCTAACCCTAACCCTAACCCTAACCCTAGCTTCAGCCTTATCCAAACCCTAATTCAATGCAAGTCTATGGGGTGAAATTTCAACTTTTTCCTAGAGACATGGGGCCACTTGCTTTTTCATCAGGAGCCCCCAAGAAGCGCCCACACCAAATTTGGGGCTTCTAGTTCTTGAGGGACCCTAACCCTAACCCTAACCCTAGCTTCAGCCTTATCCAAACCCTAATTCAATGCAAGTCTATGGGGTGAAATTTCAACTTTGTCCTAGAGACATGGGGCCACTTGCTTTTTCATCAGGAGCCCCCAAGAAGCGCCCACACCAAATTTGGGGCTTCTAGTACTTGAGGAACCCTAACCCTAACCCTAACCC
This sequence comes from Nelusetta ayraudi, assembly GCF_046127955.1. Classification (NCBI taxonomy): domain Eukaryota; kingdom Metazoa; phylum Chordata; class Actinopteri; order Tetraodontiformes; family Monacanthidae; genus Nelusetta; species Nelusetta ayraudi. Next base: position 358,711 of record NW_027466254.1, read on the forward strand.
TAACCCTAGCTTCAGCCTTATCCAAACCCTAATTCAATGCAAGTCTATGGGGTGAAATTTCAACTTTGTCCTAGAGACACGGGGCCACTTGCTTTTTCATCAGGAGCCCCCAAGAAGCACCCACACCAAATTTGGGGCTTCTAGTTCTTGAGGAACCCTAACCCTAACCCTAACCCTAGCTTCAGCCTTATCCAAACCCTAATTCAATGCAAGTCTATGGGGTGAAATTTCAACTTTGTCCTAGAGACATGGGGCCACTTGCTTTTTCATCAGGAGCCCCCAAGAAGCACCCACACCAAATTTGGGGCTTCTAGTACTTGAGGAACCCTAACCCTAACCCTAACCCTAGCTTCAGCCTTATCCAAACCCTAATTCAATGCAAGTCTATGGGGTGAAATTTCAACTTTGTCCTAGAGACACGGGGCCACTTGCTTTTTCATCAGGAGCCCCCAAGAAGCACCCACACCAAATTTGGGGCTTCTAGTTCTTGAGGAACCCTAACCCTAACCCTAACCCTAACCCTAGCTTCAGCCTTATCCAAACCCTAATTCAATGCAAGTCTATGGGGTGAAATTTCAACTTTGTCCTAGAGACACGGGGCCACTTGCTTTTTCATCAGGAGCCCCCAAGAAGCACCCACACCAAATTTGGGGCTTCTAGTTCTTGAGGAACCCTAACCCTAACCCTAACCCTAACCCTAGCTTCAGCCTTATCCAAACCCTAATTCAATGCAAGTCTATGGGGTGAAATTTCAACTTTTTCCTAGAGACATGGGGCCACTTGCTTTTTCATCAGGAGCCCCCAAGAAGCGCCCACACCAAATTTGGGGCTTCTAGTTCTTGAGGGACCCTAACCCTAACCCTAACCCTAGCTTCAGCCTTATCCAAACCCTAATTCAATGCAAGTCTATGGGGTGAAATTTCAACTTTGTCCTAGAGACATGGGGCCACTTGCTTTTTCATCAGGAGCCCCCAAGAAGCGCCCACACCAAATTTGGGGCTTCTAGTACTTGAGGAACCCTAACCCTAACCCTAACCCTAACCCTAGCTTCAGCCTTATCCAAACCCTAATTCAATGCAAGTCTATGGGGTGAAATTTCAACTTTTTCCTAGAGACACGGGGCCACTTGCTTTTTCATCAGGAGCCCCCAAGAAGCACCCACACCAAATTTGGGGCTTCTAGTTCTTGAGGAACCCTAACCCTAACCCTAACCCTAGCTTCAGCCTTATCCAAACCCTAATTCAATGCAAGTCTATGGGGTGAAATTTCAACTTTGTCCTAGAGACATGGGGCCACTTGCTTTTTCATCAGGAGCCCCCAAGAAGCACCCACACCAAATTTGGGGCTTCTAGTACTTGAGGAACCCTAACCCTAACCCTAACCCTAGCTTCAGCCTTATCCAAACCCTAATTCAATGCAAGTCTATGGGGTGAAATTTCAACTTTGTCCTAGAGACACGGGGCCACTTGCTTTTTCATCAGGAGCCCCCAAGAAGCACCCACACCAAATTTGGGGCTTCTAGTAATTGAGGAACCCTAACCCTAACCCTAGCTTCAGCCTTATCCAAACCCTAATTCAATGCAAGTCTATGGGGTGAAATTTCAACTTTTTCCTAGAGACACGGGGCCACTTGCTTTTTCATCAGGAGCCCCCAAGAAGCACCCACACCAAATTTGGGGCTTCTAGTTCTTGAGGAACCGTAACCCTAACCCTAACCCTAACCCTAGCTTCAGCCTTATCCAAACCCTAATTCAATGCAAGTCTATGGGGTGAAATGTCAACTTTTTCCTAGAGACACGGGGCCACTTGCTTTTTCATCAGGAGCCCCCAAGAAGCACCCACACCAAATTTGGGGCTTCTAGTTCTTGAGGAACCCTAACCCTAACCCTAGCTTCAGCCTTATCCAAACCCTAATTCAATGCAAGTCTATGGGGTGAAATTTCAACTTTTTCCTAGAGACATGGGGCCACTTGCTTTTTCATCAGGAGCCCCCAAGAAGCGCCCACACCAAATTTGGGGCTTCTAGTTCTTGAGGGACCCTAACCCTAACCCTAACCCTAGCTTCAGCCTTATCCAAACCCTAATTCAATGCAAGTCTATGGGGTGAAATTTCAACTTTGTCCTAGAGACATGGGGCCACTTGCTTTTTCATCAGGAGCCCCCAAGAAGCGCCCACACCAAATTTGGGGCTTCTAGTACTTGAGGAACCCTAACCCTAACCCTAACCCTAACCCTAGCTTCAGCCTTATCCAAACCCTAATTCAATGCAAGTCTATGGGGTGAAGTTTCAACTTTTTCCTAGAGACACGGGGCCACTTGCTTTTTCATCAGGAGCCCCTAAGAAGCACCCACACCAAATTTGGGGCTTCTAGTTCTTGAGGAACCCTAACCCTAACCCTAACCCTAGCTTCAGCCTTATCCAAACCCTAATTCAATGCAAGTCTATGGGGTGAAGTTTCAACTTTTTCCTAGAGACACGGGGCCACTTGCTTTTTCATCAGGAGCCCCCAAGAAGCACCCACACCAAATTTGGGGCTTCTAGTTCTTGAGGAACCCTAACCCTAGCCCTAGCTTCAGCCTTATCCAAACCCTAATTCAATGCAAGTCTATGGGGTGAAATTTCAACTTTGTCCTAGAGACATGGGGCCACTTGCTTTTTCATCAGGAGCCCCTAAGAAGCGCCCACACCAAATTTGGGGCTTCTAGTACTTGAGGAACCCTAACCCTAACCCTAACCCTAGCTTCAGCCTTATCCAAACCCTAATTCAATGCAAGTCTATGGGGTGAAATTTCAACTTTTTCCTAGAGACACGGGGCCACTTGCTTTTTCATCAGGAGCCCCCAAGAAGCACCCACACCAAATTTGGGGCTTCTAGTTCTTGAGGAACCCTAACCCTAACCCTAACCCTAACCCTAGCTTCAGCCTTATCCAAACCCTAATTCAATGCAAGTCTATGGGGTGAAATTTCAACTTTTTCCTAGAGACATGGGGCCACTTGCTTTTTCATCAGGAGCCCCCAAGAAGCGCCCACACCAAATTTGGGGCTTCTAGTTCTTGAGGGACCCTAACCCTAACCCTAACCCTAGCTTCAGCCTTATCCAAACCCTAATTCAATGCAAGTCTATGGGGTGAAATTTCAACTTTGTCCTAGAGACATGGGGCCACTTGCTTTTTCATCAGGAGCCCCCAAGAAGCGCCCACACCAAATTTGGGGCTTCTAGTACTTGAGGAACCCTAACCCTAACCCTAACCCTAACCCTAGCTTCAGCCTTATCCAAACCCTAATTCAATGCAAGTCTATGGGGTGAAATTTCAACTTTGTCCTAGAGACACGGGGCCACTTGCTTTTTCATCAGGAGCCCCCAAGAAGCACCCACACCAAATTTGGGGCTTCTAGTTCTTGAGGAACCCTAACCCTAACCCTAACCCTAGCTTCAGCCTTATCCAAACCCTAATTCAATGCAAGTCTATGGGGTGAAATTTCAACTTTGTCCTAGAGACATGGGGCCACTTGCTTTTTCATCAGGAGCCCCCAAGAAGCACCCACACCAAATTTGGGGCTTCTAGTACTTGAGGAACCCTAACCCTAACCCTAACCCTAGCTTCAGCCTTATCCAAACCCTAATTCAATGCAAGTCTATGGGGTGAAATTTCAACTTTGTCCTAGAGACACGGGGCCACTTGCTTTTTCATCAGGAGACCCCAAGAAGCACCCACACCAAATTTGGGGCTTCTAGTAATTGAGGAACCCTAACCCTAACCCTAGCTTCAGCCTTATCCAAACCCTAATTCAATGCAAGTCTATGGGGTGAAATTTCAACTTTTTCCTAGAGACACGGGGCCACTTGCTTTTTCATCAGGAGCCCCCAAGAAGCACCCACACCAAATTTGGGGCTTCTAGTTCTTGAGGAACCCTAACCCTAACCCTAACCCTAACCCTAGCTTCAGCCTTATCCAAACCCTAATTCAATGCAAGTCTATGGGGTGAAATTTCAACTTTGTCCTAGAGACACGGGGCCACTTGCTTTTTCATCAGGAGCCCCCAAGAAGCACCCACACCAAATTTGGGGCTTCTAGTTCTTGAGGAACCCTAACCCTAACCCTAACCCTAACCCTAGCTTCAGCCTTATCCAAACCCTAATTCAATGCAAGTCTATGGGGTGAAATTTCAACTTTTTCCTAGAGACATGGGGCCACTTGCTTTTTCATCAGGAGCCCCCAAGAAGCGCCCACACCAAATTTGGGGCTTCTAGTTCTTGAGGGACCCTAACCCTAACCCTAACCCTAGCTTCAGCCTTATCCAAACCCTAATTCAATGCAAGTCTATGGGGTGAAATTTCAACTTTGTCCTAGAGACATGGGGCCACTTGCTTTTTCATCAGGAGCCCCCAAGAAGCGCCCACACCAAATTTGGGGCTTCTAGTACTTGAGGAACCCTAACCCTAACCCTAACCCTAACCCTAGCTTCAGCCTTATCCAAACCCTAATTCAATGCAAGTCTATGGGGTGAAATTTCAACTTTTTCCTAGAGACACGGGGCCACTTGCTTTTTCATCAGGAGCCCCCAAGAAGCACCCACACCAAATTTGGGGCTTCTAGTTCTTGAGGAACCCTAACCCTAACCCTAACCCTAGCTTCAGCCTTATCCAAACCCTAATTCAATGCAAGTCTATGGGGTGAAATTTCAACTTTGTCCTAGAGACACGGGGCCACTTGCTTTTTCATCAGGAGCCCCCAAGAAGCACCCACACCAAATTTGGGGCTTCTAGTAATTGAGGAACCCTAACCCTAACCCTAGCTTCAGCCTTATCCAAACCCTAATTCAATGCAAGTCTATGGGGTGAAATTTCAACTTTGTCCTAGAGACACGGGGCCACTTGCTTTTTCATCAGGAGCCCCCAAGAAGCACCCACACCAAATTTGGGGCTTCTAGTTCTTGAGGAACCCTAACCCTAACCCTAACCCTAGCTTCAGCCTTATCCAAACCCTAATTCAATGCAAGTCTATGGGGTGAAATTTCAACTTTTTCCTAGAGACACGGGGCCACTTGCTTTTTCATCAGGAGCCCCCAAGAAGCACCCACACCAAATTTGGGGCTTCTAGTTCTTGAGGAACCCTAACCCTAACCCTAACCCTAGCTTCAGCCTTATCCAAACCCTAATTCAATGCAAGTCTATGGGGTGAAATTTCAACTTTGTCCTAGAGACATGGGGCCACTTGCTTTTTCATCAGGAGCCCCCAAGAAGCGCCCACACCAAATTTGGGGCTTCTAGTACTTGAGGAACCCTAACCCTAACCCTAACCCTAACCCTAGCTTCAGCCTTATCCAAACCCTAATTCAATGCAAGTCTATGGGGTGAAATTTCAACTTTTTCCTAGAGACACGGGGCCACTTGCTTTTTCATCAGGAGCCCCCAAGAAGCACCCACACCAAATTTGGGGCTTCTAGTTCTTGAGGAACCCTAACCCTAACCCTAACCCTAGCTTCAGCCTTATCCAAACCCTAATTCAATGCAAGTCTATGGGGTGAAATTTCAACTTTGTCCTAGAGACACGGGGCCACTTGCTTTTTCATCAGGAGCCCCCAAGAAGCACCCACACCAAATTTGGGGCTTCTAGTAATTGAGGAACCCTAACCCTAACCCTAGCTTCAGCCTTATCCAAACCCTAATTCAATGCAAGTCTATGGGGTGAAATTTCAACTTTGTCCTAGAGACACGGGGCCACTTGCTTTTTCATCAGGAGCCCCCAAGAAGCACCCACACCAAATTTGGGGCTTCTAGTTCTTGAGGAACCCTAACCCTAACCCTAACCCTAGCTTCAGCCTTATCCAAACCCTAATTCAATGCAAGTCTATGGGGTGAAATTTCAACTTTGTCCTAGAGACATGGGGCCACTTGCTTTTTCATCAGGAGCCCCCAAGAAGCGCCCACACCAAATTTGGGGCTTCTAGTACTTGAGGAACCCTAACCCTAACCCTAACCCTAACCCTAGCTTCAGCCTTATCCAAACCCTAATTCAATGCAAGTCTATGGGGTGAAATTTCAACTTTTTCCTAGAGACACGGGGCCACTTGCTTTTTCATCAGGAGCCCCCAAGAAGCACCCACACCAAATTTGGGGCTTCTAGTTCTTGAGGAACCCTAACCCTAACCCTAACCCTAGCTTCAGCCTTATCCAAACCCTAATTCAATGCAAGTCTATGGGGTGAAATTTCAACTTTGTCCTAGAGACACGGGGCCACTTGCTTTTTCATCAGGAGCCCCCAAGAAGCACCCACACCAAATTTGGGGCTTCTAGTAATTGAGGAACCCTAACCCTAACCCTAGCTTCAGCCTTATCCAAACCCTAATTCAATGCAAGTCTATGGGGTGAAATTTCAACTTTGTCCTAGAGACACGGGGCCACTTGCTTTTTCATCAGGAGCCCCCAAGAAGCACCCACACCAAATTTGGGGCTTCTAGTTCTTGAGGAACCCTAACCCTAACCCTAACCCTAGCTTCAGCCTTATCCAAACCCTAATTCAATGCAAGTCTATGGGGTGAAATTTCAACTTTTTCCTAGAGACACGGGGCCACTTGCTTTTTCATCAGGAGCCCCCAAGAAGCACCCACACCAAATTTGGGGCTTCTAGTACTTGAGGAACCCTAACCCTAACCCTAACCCTAACCCTAGCTTCAGCCTTATCCAAACCCTAATTCAATGCAAGTCTATGGGGTGAAATTTCAACTTTGTCCTAGAGACACGGGGCCACTTGCTTTTTCATCAGGAGCCCCCAAGAAGCACCCACACCAAATTTGGGGTTTCTAGTTCTTGAGGAACCCTAACCCTAACCCTAACCCTAACCCTAGCTTCAGCCTTATCCAAACCCTAATTCAATGCAAGTCTATGGGGTGAAGTTTCAACTTTTTCCTAGAGACACGGGGCCACTTGCTTTTTCATCAGGAGCCCCCAAGAAGCACCCACACCAAATTTGGGGCTTCTAGTTCTTGAGGAACCCTAACCCTAACCCTAGCTTCAGCCTTATCCAAACCCTAATTCAATGCAAGTCTATGGGGTGAAATTTCAACTTTGTCCTAGAGACATGGGGCCACTTGCTTTTTCATCAGGAGCCCCTAAGAAGCGCCCACACCAAATTTGGGGCTTCTAGTACTTGAGGAACCCTAACCCTAACCCTAACCCTAACCCTAGCTTCAGCCTTATCCAAACCCTAATTCAATGCAAGTCTATGGGGTGAAATTTCAACTTTTTCCTAGAGACACGGGGCCACTTGCTTTTTCATCAGGAGCCCCCAAGAAGCACCCACACCAAATTTGGGGCTTCTAGTTCTTGAGGAACCCTAACCCTAACCCTAACCCTAACCCTAGCTTCAGCCTTATCCAAACCCTAATTCAATGCAAGTCTATGGGGTGAAATTTCAACTTTGTCCTAGAGACACGGGGCCACTTGCTTTTTCATCAGGAGCCCCCAAGAAGCACCCACACCAAATTTGGGGCTTCTAGTTCTTGAGGAACCCTAACCCTAACCCTAGCTTCAGCCTTATCCAAACCCTAATTCAATGCAAGTCTATGGGGTGAAGTTTCAACTTTTTCCTAGAGACACGGGGCCACTTGCTTTTTCATCAGGAGCCCCCAAGAAGCACCCACACCAAATTTGGGGCTTCTAGTTCTTGAGGAACCCTAACCCTAACCCTAGCTTCAGCCTTATCCAAACCCTAATTCAATGCAAGTCTATGGGGTGAAATTTCAACTTTGTCCTAGAGACATGGGGCCACTTGCTTTTTCATCAGGAGCCCCCAAGAAGCGCCCACACCAAATTTGGGGCTTCTAGTACTTGAGGAACCCTAACCCTAACCCTAACCCTAACCCTAGCTTCAGCCTTATCCAAACCCTAATTCAATGCAAGTCTATGGGGTGAAATTTCAACTTTGTCCTAGAGACACGGGGCCACTTGCTTTTTCATCAGGAGCCCCCAAGAAGCACCCACACCAAATTTGGGGCTTCTAGTTCTTGAGGAACCCTAACCCTAACCCTAACCCTAGCTTCAGCCTTATCCAAACCCTAATTCAATGCAAGTCTATGGGGTGAAATTTCAACTTTGTCCTAGAGACATGGGGCCACTTGCTTTTTCATCAGGAGCCCCCAAGAAGCACCCACACCAAATTTGGGGCTTCTAGTACTTGAGGAACCCTAACCCTAACCCTAACCCTAGCTTCAGCCTTATCCAAACCCTAATTCAATGCAAGTCTATGGGGTGAAATTTCAACTTTGTCCTAGAGACACGGGGCCACTTGCTTTTTCATCAGGAGCCCCCAAGAAGCACCCACACCAAATTTGGGGCTTCTAGTTCTTGAGGAACCCTAACCCTAACCCTAACCCTAACCCTAGCTTCAGCCTTATCCAAACCCTAATTCAATGCAAGTCTATGGGGTGAAATTTCAACTTTGTCCTAGAGACACGGGGCCACTTGCTTTTTCATCAGGAGCCCCCAAGAAGCACCCACACCAAATTTGGGGCTTCTAGTTCTTGAGGAACCCTAACCCTAACCCTAACCCTAACCCTAGCTTCAGCCTTATCCAAACCCTAATTCAATGCAAGTCTATGGGGTGAAATTTCAACTTTTTCCTAGAGACATGGGGCCACTTGCTTTTTCATCAGGAGCCCCCAAGAAGCGCCCACACCAAATTTGGGGCTTCTAGTTCTTGAGGGACCCTAACCCTAACCCTAACCCTAGCTTCAGCCTTATCCAAACCCTAATTCAATGCAAGTCTATGGGGTGAAATTTCAACTTTGTCCTAGAGACATGGGGCCACTTGCTTTTTCATCAGGAGCCCCCAAGAAGCGCCCACACCAAATTTGGGGCTTCTAGTACTTGAGGAACCCTAACCCTAACCCTAACCCTAACCCTAGCTTCAGCCTTATCCAAACCCTAATTCAATGCAAGTCTATGGGGTGAAATTTCAACTTTTTCCTAGAGACACGGGGCCACTTGCTTTTTCATCAGGAGCCCCCAAGAAGCACCCACACCAAATTTGGGGCTTCTAGTTCTTGAGGAACCCTAACCCTAACCCTAACCCTAGCTTCAGCCTTATCCAAACCCTAATTCAATGCAAGTCTATGGGGTGAAATTTCAACTTTGTCCTAGAGACATGGGGCCACTTGCTTTTTCATCAGGAGCCCCCAAGAAGCACCCACACCAAATTTGGGGCTTCTAGTACTTGAGGAACCCTAACCCTAACCCTAACCCTAGCTTCAGCCTTATCCAAACCCTAATTCAATGCAAGTCTATGGGGTGAAATTTCAACTTTGTCCTAGAGACACGGGGCCACTTGCTTTTTCATCAGGAGCCCCCAAGAAGCACCCACACCAAATTTGGGGCTTCTAGTAATTGAGGAACCCTAACCCTAACCCTAGCTTCAGCCTTATCCAAACCCTAATTCAATGCAAGTCTATGGGGTGAAATTTCAACTTTTTCCTAGAGACACGGGGCCACTTGCTTTTTCATCAGGAGCCCCCAAGAAGCACCCACACCAAATTTGGGGCTTCTAGTTCTTGAGGAACCGTAACCCTAACCCTAACCCTAACCCTAGCTTCAGCCTTATCCAAACCCTAATTCAATGCAAGTCTATGGGGTGAAATGTCAACTTTTTCCTAGAGACACGGGGCCACTTGCTTTTTCATCAGGAGCCCCCAAGAAGCACCCACACCAAATTTGGGGCTTCTAGTTCTTGAGGAACCCTAACCCTAACCCTAGCTTCAGCCTTATCCAAACCCTAATTCAATGCAAGTCTATGGGGTGAAATTTCAACTTTTTCCTAGAGACATGGGGCCACTTGCTTTTTCATCAGGAGCCCCCAAGAAGCGCCCACACCAAATTTGGGGCTTCTAGTTCTTGAGGGACCCTAACCCTAACCCTAACCCTAGCTTCAGCCTTATCCAAACCCTAATTCAATGCAAGTCTATGGGGTGAAATTTCAACTTTGTCCTAGAGACATGGGGCCACTTGCTTTTTCATCAGGAGCCCCCAAGAAGCGCCCACACCAAATTTGGGGCTTCTAGTACTTGAGGAACCCTAACCCTAACCCTAACCCTAACCCTAGCTTCAGCCTTATCCAAACCCTAATTCAATGCAAGTCTATGGGGTGAAGTTTCAACTTTTTCCTAGAGACACGGGGCCACTTGCTTTTTCATCAGGAGCCCCTAAGAAGCACCCACACCAAATTTGGGGCTTCTAGTTCTTGAGGAACCCTAACCCTAACCCTAACCCTAGCTTCAGCCTTATCCAAACCCTAATTCAATGCAAGTCTATGGGGTGAAGTTTCAACTTTTTCCTAGAGACACGGGGCCACTTGCTTTTTCATCAGGAGCCCCCAAGAAGCACCCACACCAAATTTGGGGCTTCTAGTTCTTGAGGAACCCTAACCCTAGCCCTAGCTTCAGCCTTATCCAAACCCTAATTCAATGCAAGTCTATGGGGTGAAATTTCAACTTTGTCCTAGAGACATGGGGCCACTTGCTTTTTCATCAGGAGCCCCTAAGAAGCGCCCACACCAAATTTGGGGCTTCTAGTACTTGAGGAACCCTAACCCTAACCCTAACCCTAGCTTCAGCCTTATCCAAACCCTAATTCAATGCAAGTCTATGGGGTGAAATTTCAACTTTTTCCTAGAGACACGGGGCCACTTGCTTTTTCATCAGGAGCCCCCAAGAAGCACCCACACCAAATTTGGGGCTTCTAGTTCTTGAGGAACCCTAACCCTAACCCTAACCCTAACCCTAGCTTCAGCCTTATCCAAACCCTAATTCAATGCAAGTCTATGGGGTGAAATTTCAACTTTTTCCTAGAGACATGGGGCCACTTGCTTTTTCATCAGGAGCCCCCAAGAAGCGCCCACACCAAATTTGGGGCTTCTAGTTCTTGAGGGACCCTAACCCTAACCCTAACCCTAGCTTCAGCCTTATCCAAACCCTAATTCAATGCAAGTCTATGGGGTGAAATTTCAACTTTGTCCTAGAGACATGGGGCCACTTGCTTTTTCATCAGGAGCCCCCAAGAAGCGCCCACACCAAATTTGGGGCTTCTAGTACTTGAGGAACCCTAACCCTAACCCTAACCCTAACCCTAGCTTCAGCCTTATCCAAACCCTAATTCAATGCAAGTCTATGGGGTGAAATTTCAACTTTGTCCTAGAGACACGGGGCCACTTGCTTTTTCATCAGGAGCCCCCAAGAAGCACCCACACCAAATTTGGGGCTTCTAGTTCTTGAGGAACCCTAACCCTAACCCTAACCCTAGCTTCAGCCTTATCCAAACCCTAATTCAATGCAAGTCTATGGGGTGAAATTTCAACTTTGTCCTAGAGACATGGGGCCACTTGCTTTTTCATCAGGAGCCCCCAAGAAGCACCCACACCAAATTTGGGGCTTCTAGTACTTGAGGAACCCTAACCCTAACCCTAACCCTAGCTTCAGCCTTATCCAAACCCTAATTCAATGCAAGTCTATGGGGTGAAATTTCAACTTTGTCCTAGAGACACGGGGCCACTTGCTTTTTCATCAGGAGACCCCAAGAAGCACCCACACCAAATTTGGGGCTTCTAGTAATTGAGGAACCCTAACCCTAACCCTAGCTTCAGCCTTATCCAAACCCTAATTCAATGCAAGTCTATGGGGTGAAATTTCAACTTTTTCCTAGAGACACGGGGCCACTTGCTTTTTCATCAGGAGCCCCCAAGAAGCACCCACACCAAATTTGGGGCTTCTAGTTCTTGAGGAACCCTAACCCTAACCCTAACCCTAACCCTAGCTTCAGCCTTATCCAAACCCTAATTCAATGCAAGTCTATGGGGTGAAATTTCAACTTTGTCCTAGAGACACGGGGCCACTTGCTTTTTCATCAGGAGCCCCCAAGAAGCACCCACACCAAATTTGGGGCTTCTAGTTCTTGAGGAACCCTAACCCTAACCCTAACCCTAACCCTAGCTTCAGCCTTATCCAAACCCTAATTCAATGCAAGTCTATGGGGTGAAATTTCAACTTTTTCCTAGAGACATGGGGCCACTTGCTTTTTCATCAGGAGCCCCCAAGAAGCGCCCACACCAAATTTGGGGCTTCTAGTTCTTGAGGGACCCTAACCCTAACCCTAACCCTAGCTTCAGCCTTATCCAAACCCTAATTCAATGCAAGTCTATGGGGTGAAATTTCAACTTTGTCCTAGAGACATGGGGCCACTTGCTTTTTCATCAGGAGCCCCCAAGAAGCGCCCACACCAAATTTGGGGCTTCTAGTACTTGAGGAACCCTAACCCTAACCCTAACCCTAACCCTAGCTTCAGCCTTATCCAAACCCTAATTCAATGCAAGTCTATGGGGTGAAATTTCAACTTTTTCCTAGAGACACGGGGCCACTTGCTTTTTCATCAGGAGCCCCCAAGAAGCACCCACACCAAATTTGGGGCTTCTAGTTCTTGAGGAACCCTAACCCTAACCCTAACCCTAGCTTCAGCCTTATCCAAACCCTAATTCAATGCAAGTCTATGGGGTGAAATTTCAACTTTGTCCTAGAGACACGGGGCCACTTGCTTTTTCATCAGGAGCCCCCAAGAAGCACCCACACCAAATTTGGGGCTTCTAGTAATTGAGGAACCCTAACCCTAACCCTAGCTTCAGCCTTATCCAAACCCTAATTCAATGCAAGTCTATGGGGTGAAATTTCAACTTTGTCCTAGAGACACGGGGCCACTTGCTTTTTCATCAGGAGCCCCCAAGAAGCACCCACACCAAATTTGGGGCTTCTAGTTCTTGAGGAACCCTAACCCTAACCCTAACCCTAGCTTCAGCCTTATCCAAACCCTAATTCAATGCAAGTCTATGGGGTGAAATTTCAACTTTTTCCTAGAGACACGGGGCCACTTGCTTTTTCATCAGGAGCCCCCAAGAAGCACCCACACCAAATTTGGGGCTTCTAGTTCTTGAGGAACCCTAACCCTAACCCTAACCCTAGCTTCAGCCTTATCCAAACCCTAATTCAATGCAAGTCTATGGGGTGAAATTTCAACTTTGTCCTAGAGACATGGGGCCACTTGCTTTTTCATCAGGAGCCCCCAAGAAGCGCCCACACCAAATTTGGGGCTTCTAGTACTTGAGGAACCCTAACCCTAACCCTAACCCTAACCCTAGCTTCAGCCTTATCCAAACCCTAATTCAATGCAAGTCTATGGGGTGAAATTTCAACTTTTTCCTAGAGACACGGGGCCACTTGCTTTTTCATCAGGAGCCCCCAAGAAGCACCCACACCAAATTTGGGGCTTCTAGTTCTTGAGGAACCCTAACCCTAACCCTAACCCTAGCTTCAGCCTTATCCAAACCCTAATTCAATGCAAGTCTATGGGGTGAAATTTCAACTTTGTCCTAGAGACACGGGGCCACTTGCTTTTTCATCAGGAGCCCCCAAGAAGCACCCACACCAAATTTGGGGCTTCTAGTAATTGAGGAACCCTAACCCTAACCCTAGCTTCAGCCTTATCCAAACCCTAATTCAATGCAAGTCTATGGGGTGAAATTTCAACTTTGTCCTAGAGACACGGGGCCACTTGCTTTTTCATCAGGAGCCCCCAAGAAGCACCCACACCAAATTTGGGGCTTCTAGTTCTTGAGGAACCCTAACCCTAACCCTAACCCTAGCTTCAGCCTTATCCAAACCCTAATTCAATGCAAGTCTATGGGGTGAAATTTCAACTTTTTCCTAGAGACACGGGGCCACTTGCTTTTTCATCAGGAGCCCCCAAGAAGCACCCACACCAAATTTGGGGCTTCTAGTTCTTGAGGAACCCTAACCCTAACCCTAACCCTAGCTTCAGCCTTATCCAAACCCTAATTCAATGCAAGTCTATGGGGTGAAATTTCAACTTTGTCCTAGAGACATGGGGCCACTTGCTTTTTCATCAGGAGCCCCCAAGAAGCGCCCACACCAAATTTGGGGCTTCTAGTACTTGAGGAACCCTAACCCTAACCCTAACCCTAACCCTAGCTTCAGCCTTATCCAAACCCTAATTCAATGCAAGTCTATGGGGTGAAATTTCAACTTTTTCCTAGAGACACGGGGCCACTTGCTTTTTCATCAGGAGCCCCCAAGAAGCACCCACACCAAATTTGGGGCTTCTAGTTCTTGAGGAACCCTAACCCTAACCCTAACCCTAGCTTCAGCCTTATCCAAACCCTAATTCAATGCAAGTCTATGGGGTGAAATTTCAACTTTGTCCTAGAGACACGGGGCCACTTGCTTTTTCATCAGGAGCCCCCAAGAAGCACCCACACCAAATTTGGGGCTTCTAGTAATTGAGGAACCCTAACCCTAACCCTAGCTTCAGCCTTATCCAAACCCTAATTCAATGCAAGTCTATGGGGTGAAATTTCAACTTTGTCCTAGAGACACGGGGCCACTTGCTTTTTCATCAGGAGCCCCCAAGAAGCACCCACACCAAATTTGGGGCTTCTAGTTCTTGAGGAACCCTAACCCTAACCCTAACCCTAGCTTCAGCCTTATCCAAACCCTAATTCAATGCAAGTCTATGGGGTGAAATTTCAACTTTTTCCTAGAGACACGGGGCCACTTGCTTTTTCATCAGGAGCCCCCAAGAAGCACCCACACCAAATTTGGGGCTTCTAGTACTTGAGGAACCCTAACCCTAACCCTAACCCTAACCCTAGCTTCAGCCTTATCCAAACCCTAATTCAATGCAAGTCTATGGGGTGAAATTTCAACTTTGTCCTAGAGACACGGGGCCACTTGCTTTTTCATCAGGAGCCCCCAAGAAGCACCCACACCAAATTTGGGGTTTCTAGTTCTTGAGGAACCCTAACCCTAACCCTAACCCTAACCCTAGCTTCAGCCTTATCCAAACCCTAATTCAATGCAAGTCTATGGGGTGAAGTTTCAACTTTTTCCTAGAGACACGGGGCCACTTGCTTTTTCATCAGGAGCCCCCAAGAAGCACCCACACCAAATTTGGGGCTTCTAGTTCTTGAGGAACCCTAACCCTAACCCTAGCTTCAGCCTTATCCAAACCCTAATTCAATGCAAGTCTATGGGGTGAAATTTCAACTTTGTCCTAGAGACATGGGGCCACTTGCTTTTTCATCAGGAGCCCCTAAGAAGCGCCCACACCAAATTTGGGGCTTCTAGTACTTGAGGAACCCTAACCCTAACCCTAACCCTAACCCTAGCTTCAGCCTTATCCAAACCCTAATTCAATGCAAGTCTATGGGGTGAAATTTCAACTTTTTCCTAGAGACACGGGGCCACTTGCTTTTTCATCAGGAGCCCCCAAGAAGCACCCACACCAAATTTGGGGCTTCTAGTTCTTGAGGAACCCTAACCCTAACCCTAACCCTAACCCTAGCTTCAGCCTTATCCAAACCCTAATTCAATGCAAGTCTATGGGGTGAAATTTCAACTTTGTCCTAGAGACACGGGGCCACTTGCTTTTTCATCAGGAGCCCCCAAGAAGCACCCACACCAAATTTGGGGCTTCTAGTTCTTGAGGAACCCTAACCCTAACCCTAGCTTCAGCCTTATCCAAACCCTAATTCAATGCAAGTCTATGGGGTGAAGTTTCAACTTTTTCCTAGAGACACGGGGCCACTTGCTTTTTCATCAGGAGCCCCCAAGAAGCACCCACACCAAATTTGGGGCTTCTAGTTCTTGAGGAACCCTAACCCTAACCCTAGCTTCAGCCTTATCCAAACCCTAATTCAATGCAAGTCTATGGGGTGAAATTTCAACTTTGTCCTAGAGACATGGGGCCACTTGCTTTTTCATCAGGAGCCCCTAAGAAGCGCCCACACCAAATTTGGGGCTTCTAGTACTTGAGGAACCCTAACCCTAACCCTAACCCTAGCTTCAGCCTTATCCAAACCCTAATTCAATGCAAGTCTATGGGGTGAAATTTCAACTTTTTCCTAGAGACACGGGGCCACTTGCTTTTTCATCAGGAGCCCCCAAGAAGCACCCACACCAAATTTGGGGCTTCTAGTTCTTGAGGAACCCTAACCCTAACCCTAACCCTAACCCTAGCTTCAGCCTTATCCAAACCCTAATTCAATGCAAGTCTATGGGGTGAAATTTCAACTTTTTCCTAGAAACATGGGGCCACTTGCTTTTTCATCAGGAGCCCCCAAGAAGCGCCCACACCAAATTTGGGGCTTCTAGTTCTTGAGGGACCCTAACCCTAACCCTAACCCTAACCCTAGCTTCAGCCTTATCCAAACCCTAATTCAATGCAAGTCTATGGGGTGAAATTTCAACTTTGTCCTAGAGACATGGGGCCACTTGCTTTTTCATCAGGAGCCCCCAAGAAGCGCCCACACCAAATTTGGGGCTTCTAGTACTTGAGGAACCCTAACCCTAACCCTAACCCTAGCTTCAGCCTTATCCAAACCCTAATTCAATGCAAGTCTATGGGGTGAAATTTCAACTTTTTCCTAGAGACACGGGGCCACTTGCTTTTTCATCAGGAGCCCCCAAGAAGCACCCACACCAACTTTGGGGCTTCTAGTTCTTGAGGAACCCTAACCCTAACCCTAACCCTAACCCTAGCTTCAGCCTTATCCAAACCCTAATTCAATGCAAGTCTATGGGGTGAAATTTCAACTTTGTCCTAGAGACATGGGGCCACTTGCTTTTTCATCAGGAGCCCCCAAGAAGCGCCCACACCAAATTTGGGGCTTCTAGTACTTGAGGAACCCTAACCCTAACCCTAACCCTAACCCTAGCTTCAGCCTTATCCAAACCCTAATTCAATGCAAGTCTATGGGGTGAAATTTCAACTTTTTCCTAGAGACACGGGGCCACTTGCTTTTTCATCAGGAGCCCCCAAGAAGCACCCACACCAAATTTGGGGCTTCTAGTTCTTGAGGAACCCTAACCCTAACCCTAACCCTAGCTTCAGCCTTATCCAAACCCTAATTCAATGCAAGTCTATGGGGTGAAATTTCAACTTTGTCCTAGAGACACGGGGCCACTTGCTTTTTCATCAGGAGACCCCAAGAAGCACCCACACCAAATTTGGGGCTTCTAGTAATTGAGGAACCCTAACCCTAACCCTAGCTTCAGCCTTATCCAAACCCTAATTCAATGCAAGTCTATGGGGTGAAATTTCAACTTTTTCCTAGAGACACGGGGCCACTTGCTTTTTCATCAGGAGCCCCCAAGAAGCACCCACACCAAATTTGGGGCTTCTAGTTCTTGAGGAACCCTAACCCTAACCCTAACCCTAGCTTCAGCCTTATCCAAACCCTAATTCAATGCAAGTCTATGGGGTGAAATTTCAACTTTTTCCTAGAGACACGGGGCCACTTGCTTTTTCATCAGGAGCCCCCAAGAAGCACCCACACCAACTTTGGGGCTTCTAGTTCTTGAGGAACCCTAACCCTAACCCTAACCCTAACCCTAGCTTCAGCCTTATCCAAACCCTAATTCAATGCAAGTCTATGGGGTGAAATTTCAACTTTGTCCTAGAGACACGGGGCCACTTGCTTTTTCATCAGGAGCCCCCAAGAAGCACCCACACCAAATTTGGGGTTTCTAGTTCTTGAGGAACCCTAACCCTAACCCTAACCCTAACCCTAGCTTCAGCCTTATCCAAACCCTAATTCAATGCAAGTCTATGGGGTGAAGTTTCAACTTTTTCCTAGAGACACGGGGCCACTTGCTTTTTCATCAGGAGCCCCCAAGAAGCACCCACACCAAATTTGGGGCTTCTAGTTCTTGAGGAACCCTAACCCTAACCCTAGCTTCAGCCTTATCCAAACCCTAATTCAATGCAAGTCTATGGGGTGAAATTTCAACTTTGTCCTAGAGACATGGGGCCACTTGCTTTTTCATCAGGAGCCCCTAAGAAGCGCCCACACCAAATTTGGGGCTTCTAGTACTTGAGGAACCCTAACCCTAACCCTAACCCTAACCCTAGCTTCAGCCTTATCCAAACCCTAATTCAATGCAAGTCTATGGGGTGAAATTTCAACTTTTTCCTAGAGACACGGGGCCACTTGCTTTTTCATCAGGAGCCCCCAAGAAGCACCCACACCAAATTTGGGGCTTCTAGTTCTTGAGGAACCCTAACCCTAACCCTAACCCTAACCCTAGCTTCAGCCTTATCCAAACCCTAATTCAATGCAAGTCTATGGGGTGAAATTTCAACTTTGTCCTAGAGACACGGGGCCACTTGCTTTTTCATCAGGAGCCCCCAAGAAGCACCCACACCAAATTTGGGGCTTCTAGTTCTTGAGGAACCCTAACCCTAACCCTAACCCTAGCTTCAGCCTTATCCAAACCCTAATTCAATGCAAGTCTATGGGGTGAAGTTTCAACTTTTTCCTAGAGACACGGGGCCACTTGCTTTTTCATCAGGAGCCCCCAAGAAGCACCCACACCAAATTTGGGGCTTCTAGTTCTTGAGGAACCCTAACCCTAACCCTAGCTTCAGCCTTATCCAAACCCTAATTCAATGCAAGTCTATGGGGTGAAATTTCAACTTTGTCCTAGAGACATGGGGCCACTTGCTTTTTCATCAGGAGCCCCTAAGAAGCGCCCACACCAAATTTGGGGCTTCTAGTACTTGAGGAACCCTAACCCTAACCCTAACCCTAGCTTCAGCCTTATCCAAACCCTAATTCAATGCAAGTCTATGGGGTGAAATTTCAACTTTTTCCTAGAGACACGGGGCCACTTGCTTTTTCATCAGGAGCCCCCAAGAAGCACCCACACCAAATTTGGGGCTTCTAGTTCTTGAGGAACCCTAACCCTAACCCTAACCCTAACCCTAGCTTCAGCCTTATCCAAACCCTAATTCAATGCAAGTCTATGGGGTGAAATTTCAACTTTTTCCTAGAAACATGGGGCCACTTGCTTTTTCATCAGGAGCCCCCAAGAAGCGCCCACACCAAATTTGGGGCTTCTAGTTCTTGAGGGACCCTAACCCTAACCCTAACCCTAGCTTCAGCCTTATCCAAACCCTAATTCAATGCAAGTCTATGGGGTGAAATTTCAACTTTGTCCTAGAGACATGGGGCCACTTGCTTTTTCATCAGGAGCCCCTAAGAAGCGCCCACACCAAATTTGGGGCTTCTAGTACTTGAGGAACCCTAACCCTAACCCTAACCCTAGCTTCAGCCTTATCCAAACCCTAATTCAATGCAAGTCTATGGGGTGAAATTTCAACTTTTTCCTAGAGACACGGGGCCACTTGCTTTTTCATCAGGAGCCCCCAAGAAGCACCCACACCAAATTTGGGGCTTCTAGTTCTTGAGGAACCCTAACCCTAACCCTAACCCTAACCCTAGCTTCAGCCTTATCCAAACCCTAATTCAATGCAAGTCTATGGGGTGAAATTTCAACTTTTTCCTAGAAACATGGGGCCACTTGCTTTTTCATCAGGAGCCCCCAAGAAGCGCCCACACCAAATTTGGGGCTTCTAGTTCTTGAGGGACCCTAACCCTAACCCTAACCCTAACCCTAGCTTCAGCCTTATCCAAACCCTAATTCAATGCAAGTCTATGGGGTGAAATTTCAACTTTGTCCTAGAGACATGGGGCCACTTGCTTTTTCATCAGGAGCCCCCAAGAAGCGCCCACACCAAATTTGGGGCTTCTAGTACTTGAGGAACCCTAACCCTAACCCTAACCCTAGCTTCAGCCTTATCCAAACCCTAATTCAATGCAAGTCTATGGGGTGAAATTTCAACTTTTTCCTAGAGACACGGGGCCACTTGCTTTTTCATCAGGAGCCCCCAAGAAGCACCCACACCAACTTTGGGGCTTCTAGTTCTTGAGGAACCCTAACCCTAACCCTAACCCTAACCCTAGCTTCAGCCTTATCCAAACCCTAATTCAATGCAAGTCTATGGGGTGAAATTTCAACTTTGTCCTAGAGACATGGGGCCACTTGCTTTTTCATCAGGAGCCCCCAAGAAGCGCCCACACCAAATTTGGGGCTTCTAGTACTTGAGGAACCCTAACCCTAACCCTAACCCTAACCCTAGCTTCAGCCTTATCCAAACCCTAATTCAATGCAAGTCTATGGGGTGAAATTTCAACTTTTTCCTAGAGACACGGGGCCACTTGCTTTTTCATCAGGAGCCCCCAAGAAGCACCCACACCAAATTTGGGGCTTCTAGTTCTTGAGGAACCCTAACCCTAACCCTAACCCTAGCTTCAGCCTTATCCAAACCCTAATTCAATGCAAGTCTATGGGGTGAAATTTCAACTTTGTCCTAGAGACACGGGGCCACTTGCTTTTTCATCAGGAGACCCCAAGAAGCACCCACACCAAATTTGGGGCTTCTAGTAATTGAGGAACCCTAACCCTAACCCTAGCTTCAGCCTTATCCAAACCCTAATTCAATGCAAGTCTATGGGGTGAAATTTCAACTTTTTCCTAGAGACACGGGGCCACTTGCTTTTTCATCAGGAGCCCCCAAGAAGCACCCACACCAAATTTGGGGCTTCTAGTTCTTGAGGAACCCTAACCCTAACCCTAACCCTAGCTTCAGCCTTATCCAAACCCTAATTCAATGCAAGTCTATGGGGTGAAATTTCAACTTTTTCCTAGAGACACGGGGCCACTTGCTTTTTCATCAGGAGCCCCCAAGAAGCACCCACACCAACTTTGGGGCTTCTAGTTCTTGAGGAACCCTAACCCTAACCCTAACCCTAACCCTAGCTTCAGCCTTATCCAAACCCTAATTCAATGCAAGTCTATGGGGTGAAATTTCAACTTTTTCCTAGAAACATGGGGCCACTTGCTTTTTCATCAGGAGCCCCCAAGAAGCGCCCACACCAAATTTGGGGCTTCTAGTTCTTGAGGGACCCTAACCCTAACCCTAACCCTAACCCTAGCTTCAGCCTTATCCAAACCCTAATTCAATGCAAGTCTATGGGGTGAAATTTCAACTTTGTCCTAGAGACATGGGGCCACTTGCTTTTTCATCAGGAGCCCCCAAGAAGCGCCCACACCAAATTTGGGGCTTCTAGTACTTGAGGAACCCTAACCCTAACCCTAACCCTAGCTTCAGCCTTATCCAAACCCTAATTCAATGCAAGTCTATGGGGTGAAATTTCAACTTTTTCCTAGAGACACGGGGCCACTTGCTTTTTCATCAGGAGCCCCCAAGAAGCACCCACACCAACTTTGGGGCTTCTAGTTCTTGAGGAACCCTAACCCTAACCCTAACCCTAACCCTAGCTTCAGCCTTATCCAAACCCTAATTCAATGCAAGTCTATGGGGTGAAATTTCAACTTTGTCCTAGAGACATGGGGCCACTTGCTTTTTCATCAGGAGCCCCCAAGAAGCGCCCACACCAAATTTGGGGCTTCTAGTACTTGAGGAACCCTAACCCTAACCCTAACCCTAACCCTAGCTTCAGCCTTATCCAAACCCTAATTCAATGCAAGTCTATGGGGTGAAATTTCAACTTTTTCCTAGAGACACGGGGCCACTTGCTTTTTCATCAGGAGCCCCCAAGAAGCACCCACACCAAATTTGGGGCTTCTAGTTCTTGAGGAACCCTAACCCTAACCCTAACCCTAGCTTCAGCCTTATCCAAACCCTAATTCAATGCAAGTCTATGGGGTGAAATTTCAACTTTGTCCTAGAGACACGGGGCCACTTGCTTTTTCATCAGGAGACCCCAAGAAGCACCCACACCAAATTTGGGGCTTCTAGTAATTGAGGAACCCTAACCCTAACCCTAGCTTCAGCCTTATCCAAACCCTAATTCAATGCAAGTCTATGGGGTGAAATTTCAACTTTTTCCTAGAGACACGGGGCCACTTGCTTTTTCATCAGGAGCCCCCAAGAAGCACCCACACCAAATTTGGGGCTTCTAGTTCTTGAGGAACCCTAACCCTAACCCTAACCCTAGCTTCAGCCTTATCCAAACCCTAATTCAATGCAAGTCTATGGGGTGAAATTTCAACTTTTTCCTAGAGACACGGGGCCACTTGCTTTTTCATCAGGAGCCCCCAAGAAGCACCCACACCAACTTTGGGGCTTCTAGTTCTTGAGGAACCCTAACCCTAACCCTAACCCTAACCCTAGCTTCAGCCTTATCCAAACCCTAATTCAATGCAAGTCTATGGGGTGAAATTTCAACTTTGTCCTAGAGACATGGGGCCACTTGCTTTTTCATCAGGAGCCCCCAAGAAGCGCCCACACCAAATTTGGGGCTTCTAGTACTTGAGGAACCCTAACCCTAACCCTAACCCTAACCCTAGCTTCAGCCTTATCCAAACCCTAATTCAATGCAAGTCTATGGGGTGAAATTTCAACTTTGTCCTAGAGACACGGGGCCACTTGCTTTTTCATCAGGAGCCCCCAAGAAGCACCCACACCAAATTTGGGGCTTCTAGTTCTTGAGGAACCCTAACCCTAACCCTAACTTCAGCCTTATCCAAACCCTAATTCAATGCAAGTCTATGGGGTGAAATTTCAACTTTGTCCTAGAGACACGGGGCCACTTGCTTTTTCATCAGGAGCCCCCAAGAAGCACCCACACCAAATTTGGGGCTTCTAGTACTTGAGGAACCCTAACCCTAACCCTAACCCTAGCTTCAGCCTTATCCAAACCCTAATTCAATGCAAGTCTATGGGGTGAAGTTTCAACTTTTTCCTAGAGACACGGGGCCACTTGCTTTTTCATCAGGAGCCCCCAAGAAGCACCCACACCAAATTTGGGGCTTCTAGTTCTTGAGGAACCCTAACCCTAACCCTAGCTTCAGCCTTATCCAAACCCTAATTCAATGCAAGTCTATGGGGTGAAATTTCAACTTTGTCCTAGAGACATGGGGCCACTTGCTTTTTCATCAGGAGCCCCTAAGAAGCGCCCACACCAAATTTGGGGCTTCTAGTACTTGAGGAACCCTAACCCTAACCCTAACCCTAACCCTAGCTTCAGCCTTATCCAAACCCTAATTCAATGCAAGTCTATGGGGTGAAATTTCAACTTTTTCCTAGAGACACGGGGCCACTTGCTTTTTCATCAGGAGCCCCCAAGAAGCACCCACACCAAATTTGGGGCTTCTAGTTCTTGAGGAACCCTAACCCTAACCCTAACCCTAGCTTCAGCCTTATCCAAACCCTAATTCAATGCAAGTCTATGGGGTGAAGTTTCAACTTTTTCCTAGAGACACGGGGCCACTTGCTTTTTCATCAGGAGCCCCCAAGAAGCACCCACACCAAATTTGGGGCTTCTAGTTCTTGAGGAACCCTAACCCTAACCCTAGCTTCAGCCTTATCCAAACCCTAATTCAATGCAAGTCTATGGGGTGAAATTTCAACTTTGTCCTAGAGACATGGGGCCACTTGCTTTTTCATCAGGAGCCCCTAAGAAGCGCCCACACCAAATTTGGGGCTTCTAGTACTTGAGGAACCCTAACCCTAACCCTAACCCTAGCTTCAGCCTTATCCAAACCCTAATTCAATGCAAGTCTATGGGGTGAAATTTCAACTTTTTCCTAGAGACACGGGGCCACTTGCTTTTTCATCAGGAGCCCCCAAGAAGCACCCACACCAAATTTGGGGCTTCTAGTTCTTGAGGAACCCTAACCCTAACCCTAACCCTAGCTTCAGCCTTATCCAAACCCTAATTCAATGCAAGTCTATGGGGTGAAATTTCAACTTTGTCCTAGAGACACGGGGCCACTTGCTTTTTCATCAGGAGCCCCCAAGAAGCACCCACACCAAATTTGGGGCTTCTAGTTCTTGAGGAACCCTAACCCTAACCCTAGCTTCAGCCTTATCCAAACCCTAATTCAATGCAAGTCTATGGGGTGAAATTTCAACTTTTTCCTAGAGACACGGGGCCACTTGCTTTTTCATCAGGAGCCCCTAAGAAGCGCCCACACCAAATTTGGGGCTTCTAGTACTTGAGGAACCCTAACCCTAACCCTAACCCTAACCCTAGCTTCAGCCTTATCCAAACCCTAATTCAATGCAAGTCTATGGGGTGAAATTTCAACTTTTTCCTAGAGACATGGGGCCACTTGCTTTTTCATCAGGAGCCCCCAAGAAGCGCCCACACCAAATTTGGGGCTTCTAGTTCTTGAGGAACCCTAACCCTAACCCTAACCCTAACCCTAGCTTCAGCCTTATCCAAACCCTAATTCAATGCAAGTCTATGGGGTGAAATTTCAACTTTTTCCTAGAGACATGGGGCCACTTGCTTTTTCATCAGGAGCCCCCAAGAAGCGCCCACACCAAATTTGGGGCTTCTAGTACTTGAGGAACCCTAACCCTAACCCTAACCCTAACCCTAGCTTCAGCCTTATCCAAACCCTAATTCAATGCAAGTCTATGGGGTGAAATTTCAACTTTTTCCTAGAGACACGGGGCCACTTGCTTTTTCATCAGGAGCCCCCAAGAAGCACCCACACCAAATTTGGGGCTTCTAGTTCTTGAGGAACCCTAACCCTAACCCTAACCCTAGCTTCAGCCTTATCCAAACCCTAATTCAATGCAAGTCTATGAGGTGAAATTTCAACTTTGTCCTAGAGACATGGGGCCACTTGCTTTTTCATCAGGAGCCCCCAAGAAGCGCCCACACCAAATTTGGGGCTTCTAGTACTTGAGGAACCCTAACCCTAACCCTAACCCTAGCTTCAGCCTTATCCAAACCCTAATTCAATGCAAGTCTATGGGGTGAAATTTCAACTTTTTCCTAGAGACACGGGGCCACTTGCTTTTTCATCAGGAGCCCCCAAGAAGCACCCACACCAAATTTGGGGCTTCTAGTTCTTGAGGAACCCTAACCCTAACCCTAACCCTAACCCTAGCTTCAGCCTTATCCAAACCCTAATTCAATGCAAGTCTATGGGGTGAAGTTTCAACTTTTTCCTAGAGACACGGGGCCACTTGCTTTTTCATCAGGAGCCCCCAAGAAGCGCCCACACCAAATTTAGGGCTTCTAGTACTTGAGGAACCCTAACCCTAACCCTAACCCTAACCCTAGCTTCAGCCTTATCCAAACCCTAATTCAATGCAAGTCTATGGGGTGAAATTTCAACTTTGTCCTAGAGACACGGGGCCACTTGCTTTTTCATCAGGAGCCCCCAAGAAGCACCCACACCAAATTTGGGGCTTCTAGTTCTTGAGGAACCCTAACCCTAACCCTAACTTCAGCCTTATCCAAACCCTAATTCAATGCAAGTCTATGGGGTGAAATTTCAACTTTGTCCTAGAGACACGGGGCCACTTGCTTTTTCATCAGGAGCCCCCAAGAAGCACCCACACCAAATTTGGGGCTTCTAGTACTTGAGGAACCCTAACCCTAACCCTAACCCTAACCCTAGCTTCAGCCTTATCCAAACCCTAATTCAATGCAAGTCTATGGGGTGAAGTTTCAACTTTTTCCTAGAGACACGGGGCCACTTGCTTTTTCATCAGGAGCCCCCAAGAAGCACCCACACCAAATTTGGGGCTTCTAGTTCTTGAGGAACCCTAACCCTAACCCTAGCTTCAGCCTTATCCAAACCCTAATTCAATGCAAGTCTATGGGGTGAAATTTCAACTTTGTCCTAGAGACATGGGGCCACTTGCTT
The DNA here is from genome assembly GCF_046127955.1 of Nelusetta ayraudi. Classification (NCBI taxonomy): domain Eukaryota; kingdom Metazoa; phylum Chordata; class Actinopteri; order Tetraodontiformes; family Monacanthidae; genus Nelusetta; species Nelusetta ayraudi. The sequence goes on from NW_027466254.1 coordinate 384,303, forward strand.
TTTCATCAGGAGCCCCTAAGAAGCGCCCACACCAAATTTGGGGCTTCTAGTACTTGAGGAACCCTAACCCTAACCCTAACCCTAACCCTAGCTTCAGCCTTATCCAAACCCTAATTCAATGCAAGTCTATGGGGTGAAATTTCAACTTTTTCCTAGAGACACGGGGCCACTTGCTTTTTCATCAGGAGCCCCCAAGAAGCACCCACACCAAATTTGGGGCTTCTAGTTCTTGAGGAACCCTAACCCTAACCCTAACCCTAGCTTCAGCCTTATCCAAACCCTAATTCAATGCAAGTCTATGGGGTGAAGTTTCAACTTTTTCCTAGAGACACGGGGCCACTTGCTTTTTCATCAGGAGCCCCCAAGAAGCACCCACACCAAATTTGGGGCTTCTAGTTCTTGAGGAACCCTAACCCTAACCCTAGCTTCAGCCTTATCCAAACCCTAATTCAATGCAAGTCTATGGGGTGAAATTTCAACTTTGTCCTAGAGACATGGGGCCACTTGCTTTTTCATCAGGAGCCCCTAAGAAGCGCCCACACCAAATTTGGGGCTTCTAGTACTTGAGGAACCCTAACCCTAACCCTAACCCTAACCCTAGCTTCAGCCTTATCCAAACCCTAATTCAATGCAAGTCTATGGGGTGAAATTTCAACTTTTTCCTAGAGACACGGGGCCACTTGCTTTTTCATCAGGAGCCCCCAAGAAGCACCCACACCAAATTTGGGGCTTCTAGTTCTTGAGGAACCCTAACCCTAACCCTAACCCTAACCCTAGCTTCAGCCTTATCCAAACCCTAATTCAATGCAAGTCTATGGGGTGAAATTTCAACTTTGTCCTAGAGACACGGGGCCACTTGCTTTTTCATCAGGAGCCCCCAAGAAGCACCCACACCAAATTTGGGGCTTCTAGTTCTTGAGGAACCCTAACCCTAACCCTAGCTTCAGCCTTATCCAAACCCTAATTCAATGCAAGTCTATGGGGTGAAATTTCAACTTTGTCCTAGAGACATGGGGCCACTTGCTTTTTCATCAGGAGCCCCCAAGAAGCGCCCACACCAAATTTGGGGCTTCTAGTACTTGAGGAACCCTAACCCTAACCCTAACCCTAACCCTAGCTTCAGCCTTATCCAAACCCTAATTCAATGCAAGTCTATGGGGTGAAATTTCAACTTTTTCCTAGAGACACGGGGCCACTTGCTTTTTCATCAGGAGCCCCCAAGAAGCACCCACACCAAATTTGGGGCTTCTAGTTCTTGAGGAACCCTAACCCTAACCCTAACCCTAACCCTAGCTTCAGCCTTATCCAAACCCTAATTCAATGCAAGTCTATGGGGTGAAGTTTCAACTTTTTCCTAGAGACACGGGGCCACTTGCTTTTTCATCAGGAGCCCCCAAGAAGCACCCACACCAAATTTGGGGCTTCTAGTTCTTGAGGAACCCTAACCCTAACCCTAGCTTCAGCCTTATCCAAACCCTAATTCAATGCAAGTCTATGGGGTGAAATTTCAACTTTGTCCTAGAGACATGGGGCCACTTGCTTTTTCATCAGGAGCCCCTAAGAAGCGCCCACACCAAATTTGGGGCTTCTAGTACTTGAGGAACCCTAACCCTAACCCTAACCCTAACCCTAGCTTCAGCCTTATCCAAACCCTAATTCAATGCAAGTCTATGGGGTGAAATTTCAACTTTTTCCTAGAGACACGGGGCCACTTGCTTTTTCATCAGGAGCCCCCAAGAAGCACCCACACCAAATTTGGGGCTTCTAGTTCTTGAGGAACCCTAACCCTAACCCTAACCCTAGCTTCAGCCTTATCCAAACCCTAATTCAATGCAAGTCTATGGGGTGAAGTTTCAACTTTTTCCTAGAGACACGGGGCCACTTGCTTTTTCATCAGGAGCCCCCAAGAAGCACCCACACCAAATTTGGGGCTTCTAGTTCTTGAGGAACCCTAACCCTAACCCTAGCTTCAGCCTTATCCAAACCCTAATTCAATGCAAGTCTATGGGGTGAAATTTCAACTTTGTCCTAGAGACATGGGGCCACTTGCTTTTTCATCAGGAGCCCCTAAGAAGCGCCCACACCAAATTTGGGGCTTCTAGTACTTGAGGAACCCTAACCCTAACCCTAACCCTAACCCTAGCTTCAGCCTTATCCAAACCCTAATTCAATGCAAGTCTATGGGGTGAAATTTCAACTTTTTCCTAGAGACACGGGGCCACTTGCTTTTTCATCAGGAGCCCCCAAGAAGCACCCACACCAAATTTGGGGCTTCTAGTTCTTGAGGAACCCTAACCCTAACCCTAACCCTAGCTTCAGCCTTATCCAAACCCTAATTCAATGCAAGTCTATGGGGTGAAGTTTCAACTTTTTCCTAGAGACACGGGGCCACTTGCTTTTTCATCAGGAGCCCCCAAGAAGCACCCACACCAAATTTGGGGCTTCTAGTTCTTGAGGAACCCTAACCCTAACCCTAGCTTCAGCCTTATCCAAACCCTAATTCAATGCAAGTCTATGGGGTGAAATTTCAACTTTGTCCTAGAGACATGGGGCCACTTGCTTTTTCATCAGGAGCCCCTAAGAAGCGCCCACACCAAATTTGGGGCTTCTAGTACTTGAGGAACCCTAACCCTAACCCTAACCCTAACCCTAGCTTCAGCCTTATCCAAACCCTAATTCAATGCAAGTCTATGGGGTGAAATTTCAACTTTTTCCTAGAGACACGGGGCCACTTGCTTTTTCATCAGGAGCCCCCAAGAAGCACCCACACCAAATTTGGGGCTTCTAGTTCTTGAGGAACCCTAACCCTAACCCTAACCCTAACCCTAGCTTCAGCCTTATCCAAACCCTAATTCAATGCAAGTCTATGGGGTGAAATTTCAACTTTGTCCTAGAGACACGGGGCCACTTGCTTTTTCATCAGGAGCCCCCAAGAAGCACCCACACCAAATTTGGGGCTTCTAGTTCTTGAGGAACCCTAACCCTAACCCTAGCTTCAGCCTTATCCAAACCCTAATTCAATGCAAGTCTATGGGGTGAAATTTCAACTTTGTCCTAGAGACATGGGGCCACTTGCTTTTTCATCAGGAGCCCCCAAGAAGCGCCCACACCAAATTTGGGGCTTCTAGTACTTGAGGAACCCTAACCCTAACCCTAACCCTAACCCTAGCTTCAGCCTTATCCAAACCCTAATTCAATGCAAGTCTATGGGGTGAAATTTCAACTTTTTCCTAGAGACACGGGGCCACTTGCTTTTTCATCAGGAGCCCCCAAGAAGCACCCACACCAAATTTGGGGCTTCTAGTTCTTGAGGAACCCTAACCCTAACCCTAACCCTAACCCTAGCTTCAGCCTTATCCAAACCCTAATTCAATGCAAGTCTATGGGGTGAAGTTTCAACTTTTTCCTAGAGACACGGGGCCACTTGCTTTTTCATCAGGAGCCCCCAAGAAGCACCCACACCAAATTTGGGGCTTCTAGTTCTTGAGGAACCCTAACCCTAACCCTAGCTTCAGCCTTATCCAAACCCTAATTCAATGCAAGTCTATGGGGTGAAATTTCAACTTTGTCCTAGAGACATGGGGCCACTTGCTTTTTCATCAGGAGCCCCTAAGAAGCGCCCACACCAAATTTGGGGCTTCTAGTACTTGAGGAACCCTAACCCTAACCCTAACCCTAACCCTAGCTTCAGCCTTATCCAAACCCTAATTCAATGCAAGTCTATGGGGTGAAATTTCAACTTTTTCCTAGAGACACGGGGCCACTTGCTTTTTCATCAGGAGCCCCCAAGAAGCACCCACACCAAATTTGGGGCTTCTAGTTCTTGAGGAACCCTAACCCTAACCCTAACCCTAGCTTCAGCCTTATCCAAACCCTAATTCAATGCAAGTCTATGGGGTGAAGTTTCAACTTTTTCCTAGAGACACGGGGCCACTTGCTTTTTCATCAGGAGCCCCCAAGAAGCACCCACACCAAATTTGGGGCTTCTAGTTCTTGAGGAACCCTAACCCTAACCCTAGCTTCAGCCTTATCCAAACCCTAATTCAATGCAAGTCTATGGGGTGAAATTTCAACTTTGTCCTAGAGACATGGGGCCACTTGCTTTTTCATCAGGAGCCCCTAAGAAGCGCCCACACCAAATTTGGGGCTTCTAGTACTTGAGGAACCCTAACCCTAACCCTAACCCTAACCCTAGCTTCAGCCTTATCCAAACCCTAATTCAATGCAAGTCTATGGGGTGAAATTTCAACTTTTTCCTAGAGACACGGGGCCACTTGCTTTTTCATCAGGAGCCCCCAAGAAGCACCCACACCAAATTTGGGGCTTCTAGTTCTTGAGGAACCCTAACCCTAACCCTAACCCTAACCCTAGCTTCAGCCTTATCCAAACCCTAATTCAATGCAAGTCTATGGGGTGAAATTTCAACTTTGTCCTAGAGACACGGGGCCACTTGCTTTTTCATCAGGAGCCCCCAAGAAGCACCCACACCAAATTTGGGGCTTCTAGTTCTTGAGGAACCCTAACCCTAACCCTAGCTTCAGCCTTATCCAAACCCTAATTCAATGCAAGTCTATGGGGTGAAATTTCAACTTTGTCCTAGAGACATGGGGCCACTTGCTTTTTCATCAGGAGCCCCCAAGAAGCGCCCACACCAAATTTGGGGCTTCTAGTACTTGAGGAACCCTAACCCTAACCCTAACCCTAACCCTAGCTTCAGCCTTATCCAAACCCTAATTCAATGCAAGTCTATGGGGTGAAATTTCAACTTTTTCCTAGAGACACGGGGCCACTTGCTTTTTCATCAGGAGCCCCCAAGAAGCACCCACACCAAATTTGGGGCTTCTAGTTCTTGAGGAACCCTAACCCTAACCCTAACCCTAACCCTAGCTTCAGCCTTATCCAAACCCTAATTCAATGCAAGTCTATGGGGTGAAATTTCAACTTTTTCCTAGAGACACGGGGCCACTTGCTTTTTCATCAGGAGCCCCTAAGAAGCGCCCACACCAAATTTGGGGCTTCTAGTACTTGAGGAACCCTAACCCTAACCCTAACCCTAGCTTCAGCCTTATCCAAACCCTAATTCAATGCAAGTCTATGGGGTGAAATTTCAACTTTTTCCTAGAGACATGGGGCCACTTGCTTTTTCATCAGGAGCCCCCAAGAAGCGCCCACACCAAATTTGGGGCTTCTAGTTCTTGAGGAACCCTAACCCTAACCCTAACCCTAACCCTAGCTTCAGCCTTATCCAAACCCTAATTCAATGCAAGTCTATGGGGTGAAATTTCAACTTTTTCCTAGAGACACGGGGCCACTTGCTTTTTCATCAGGAGCCCCTAAGAAGCGCCCACACCAAATTTGGGGCTTCTAGTACTTGAGGAACCCTAACCCTAACCCTAACCCTAGCTTCAGCCTTATCCAAACCCTAATTCAATGCAAGTCTATGGGGTGAAATTTCAACTTTTTCCTAGAGACATGGGGCCACTTGCTTTTTCATCAGGAGCCCCCAAGAAGCACCCACACCAAATTTGGGGCTTCTAGTTCTTGAGGAACCCTAACCCTAACCCTAACCCTAGCTTCAGCCTTATCCAAACCCTAATTCAATGCAAGTCTATGGGGTGAAGTTTCAACTTTTTCCTAGAGACACGGGGCCACTTGCTTTTTCATCAGGAGCCCCCAAGAAGCACCCACACCAAATTTGGGGCTTCTAGTTCTTGAGGAACCCTAACCCTAACCCTAGCTTCAGCCTTATCCAAACCCTAATTCAATGCAAGTCTATGGGGTGAAATTTCAACTTTGTCCTAGAGACATGGGGCCACTTGCTTTTTCATCAGGAGCCCCTAAGAAGCGCCCACACCAAATTTGGGGCTTCTAGTACTTGAGGAACCCTAACCCTAACCCTAACCCTAACCCTAGCTTCAGCCTTATCCAAACCCTAATTCAATGCAAGTCTATGGGGTGAAATTTCAACTTTTTCCTAGAGACACGGGGCCACTTGCTTTTTCATCAGGAGCCCCCAAGAAGCACCCACACCAAATTTGGGGCTTCTAGTTCTTGAGGAACCCTAACCCTAACCCTAACCCTAACCCTAGCTTCAGCCTTATCCAAACCCTAATTCAATGCAAGTCTATGGGGTGAAATTTCAACTTTGTCCTAGAGACACGGGGCCACTTGCTTTTTCATCAGGAGCCCCCAAGAAGCACCCACACCAAATTTGGGGCTTCTAGTTCTTGAGGAACCCTAACCCTAACCCTAGCTTCAGCCTTATCCAAACCCTAATTCAATGCAAGTCTATGGGGTGAAATTTCAACTTTGTCCTAGAGACATGGGGCCACTTGCTTTTTCATCAGGAGCCCCCAAGAAGCGCCCACACCAAATTTGGGGCTTCTAGTACTTGAGGAACCCTAACCCTAACCCTAACCCTAACCCTAGCTTCAGCCTTATCCAAACCCTAATTCAATGCAAGTCTATGGGGTGAAATTTCAACTTTTTCCTAGAGACACGGGGCCACTTGCTTTTTCATCAGGAGCCCCCAAGAAGCACCCACACCAAATTTGGGGCTTCTAGTTCTTGAGGAACCCTAACCCTAACCCTAACCCTAACCCTAGCTTCAGCCTTATCCAAACCCTAATTCAATGCAAGTCTATGGGGTGAAGTTTCAACTTTTTCCTAGAGACACGGGGCCACTTGCTTTTTCATCAGGAGCCCCCAAGAAGCACCCACACCAAATTTGGGGCTTCTAGTTCTTGAGGAACCCTAACCCTAACCCTAGCTTCAGCCTTATCCAAACCCTAATTCAATGCAAGTCTATGGGGTGAAATTTCAACTTTGTCCTAGAGACATGGGGCCACTTGCTTTTTCATCAGGAGCCCCTAAGAAGCGCCCACACCAAATTTGGGGCTTCTAGTACTTGAGGAACCCTAACCCTAACCCTAACCCTAACCCTAGCTTCAGCCTTATCCAAACCCTAATTCAATGCAAGTCTATGGGGTGAAATTTCAACTTTTTCCTAGAGACACGGGGCCACTTGCTTTTTCATCAGGAGCCCCCAAGAAGCACCCACACCAAATTTGGGGCTTCTAGTTCTTGAGGAACCCTAACCCTAACCCTAACCCTAGCTTCAGCCTTATCCAAACCCTAATTCAATGCAAGTCTATGGGGTGAAGTTTCAACTTTTTCCTAGAGACACGGGGCCACTTGCTTTTTCATCAGGAGCCCCCAAGAAGCACCCACACCAAATTTGGGGCTTCTAGTTCTTGAGGAACCCTAACCCTAACCCTAGCTTCAGCCTTATCCAAACCCTAATTCAATGCAAGTCTATGGGGTGAAATTTCAACTTTGTCCTAGAGACATGGGGCCACTTGCTTTTTCATCAGGAGCCCCTAAGAAGCGCCCACACCAAATTTGGGGCTTCTAGTACTTGAGGAACCCTAACCCTAACCCTAACCCTAACCCTAGCTTCAGCCTTATCCAAACCCTAATTCAATGCAAGTCTATGGGGTGAAATTTCAACTTTTTCCTAGAGACACGGGGCCACTTGCTTTTTCATCAGGAGCCCCCAAGAAGCACCCACACCAAATTTGGGGCTTCTAGTTCTTGAGGAACCCTAACCCTAACCCTAACCCTAACCCTAGCTTCAGCCTTATCCAAACCCTAATTCAATGCAAGTCTATGGGGTGAAATTTCAACTTTGTCCTAGAGACACGGGGCCACTTGCTTTTTCATCAGGAGCCCCCAAGAAGCACCCACACCAAATTTGGGGCTTCTAGTTCTTGAGGAACCCTAACCCTAACCCTAGCTTCAGCCTTATCCAAACCCTAATTCAATGCAAGTCTATGGGGTGAAATTTCAACTTTGTCCTAGAGACATGGGGCCACTTGCTTTTTCATCAGGAGCCCCCAAGAAGCGCCCACACCAAATTTGGGGCTTCTAGTACTTGAGGAACCCTAACCCTAACCCTAACCCTAACCCTAGCTTCAGCCTTATCCAAACCCTAATTCAATGCAAGTCTATGGGGTGAAATTTCAACTTTTTCCTAGAGACACGGGGCCACTTGCTTTTTCATCAGGAGCCCCCAAGAAGCACCCACACCAAATTTGGGGCTTCTAGTTCTTGAGGAACCCTAACCCTAACCCTAACCCTAACCCTAGCTTCAGCCTTATCCAAACCCTAATTCAATGCAAGTCTATGGGGTGAAATTTCAACTTTTTCCTAGAGACACGGGGCCACTTGCTTTTTCATCAGGAGCCCCTAAGAAGCGCCCACACCAAATTTGGGGCTTCTAGTACTTGAGGAACCCTAACCCTAACCCTAACCCTAGCTTCAGCCTTATCCAAACCCTAATTCAATGCAAGTCTATGGGGTGAAATTTCAACTTTTTCCTAGAGACATGGGGCCACTTGCTTTTTCATCAGGAGCCCCCAAGAAGCGCCCACACCAAATTTGGGGCTTCTAGTTCTTGAGGAACCCTAACCCTAACCCTAACCCTAACCCTAGCTTCAGCCTTATCCAAACCCTAATTCAATGCAAGTCTATGGGGTGAAATTTCAACTTTTTCCTAGAGACACGGGGCCACTTGCTTTTTCATCAGGAGCCCCTAAGAAGCGCCCACACCAAATTTGGGGCTTCTAGTACTTGAGGAACCCTAACCCTAACCCTAACCCCAGCTTCAGCCTTATCCAAACCCTAATTCAATGCAAGTCTATGGGGTGAAATTTCAACTTTTTCCTAGAGACATGGGGCCACTTGCTTTTTCATCAGGAGCCCCCAAGAAGCGCCCACACCAAATTTGGGGCTTCTAGTTCTTGAGGAACCCTAACCCTAACCCTAACCCTAACCCTAGCTTCAGCCTTATCCAAACCCTAATTCAATGCAAGTCTATGGGGTGAAATTTCAACTTTTTCCTAGAGACATGGGGCCACTTGCTTTTTCATCAGGAGCCCCCAAGAAGCGCCCACACCAAATTTGGGGCTTCTAGTACTTGAGGAACCCTAACCCTAACCCTAACCCTAACCCTAGCTTCAGCCTTATCCAAACCCTAATTCAATGCAAGTCTATGGGGTGAAATTTCAACTTTTTCCTAGAGACACGGGGCCACTTGCTTTTTCATCAGGAGCCCCCAAGAAGCACCCACACCAAATTTGGGGCTTCTAGTTCTTGAGGAACCCTAACCCTAACCCTAACCCTAGCTTCAGCCTTATCCAAACCCTAATTCAATGCAAGTCTATGAGGTGAAATTTCAACTTTGTCCTAGAGACATGGGGCCACTTGCTTTTTCATCAGGAGCCCCCAAGAAGCGCCCACACCAAATTTGGGGCTTCTAGTACTTGAGGAACCCTAACCCTAACCCTAACCCTAGCTTCAGCCTTATCCAAACCCTAATTCAATGCAAGTCTATGGGGTGAAATTTCAACTTTTTCCTAGAGACACGGGGCCACTTGCTTTTTCATCAGGAGCCCCCAAGAAGCACCCACACCAAATTTGGGGCTTCTAGTTCTTGAGGAACCCTAACCCTAACCCTAACCCTAGCTTCAGCCTTATCCAAACCCTAATTCAATGCAAGTCTATGGGGTGAAATTTCAACTTTGTCCTAGAGACACGGGGCCACTTGCTTTTTCATCAGGAGCCCCCAAGAAGCACCCACACCAAATTTGGGGCTTCTAGTACTTGAGGAACCCTAACCCTAACCCTAGCTTCAGCCTTATCCAAACCCTAATTCAATGCAAGTCTATGGGGTGAAATTTCCACTTTGTCCTAGAGACATGGGGCCACTTGCAGGTTCATCAGGAGCCCCCAAGACACACCCACGTCAAATTTGAAAAATATTGTGATGTCAATGGTAAAGTTGTCAACTGAGGAGTTCCCCAAAAAGACGATGCTGAAGTTGCTTCTTAGGTTTCGATTCCACCTTCAAAAAAATTCCGCAATTTGACCGCTGTGTGGAATCACTTTACATTTACATCACTTTTTAACTAAAATAAGAACCTTAATCATTAATCAAGCTTAATCTATTCTTTGTTCATTCGTAGACAAAGCCTGTTCTTCTATTATGCGCTCTTAATTAACGCCTGTCTGCTTTTAAGAGACTGAACTTTTTTTAAGGAAGCGCTGCAAAGACAATTGATTGTTAACAACCATCAGAGGCCACAGAAAATTCACCGCAACGCCGGCTGCAGGTGCCCTGACATGCCCCTAGGTGGCGCACTGTGGCTTACGTAGCCCAAGTGTTGCAACACTCGACCAGTTCTAGGGTCGGAGGAGTAGGAGTAAGATTGACGACTCAGGGACATTCACTTTATACAAAAGGCCGGCTGTTTACTACAAAAAGTTAAGCATGGAAAAACCACAATACACAAAGAACATTTCCTGCAGGTTCTATAAAAAGAAAAGTAATAAGACACAAAGCAGAAAAAAATAAATGAAAGTATTTTAGTCACTTTCCCTCTTTTAGCTATTTTAGGAACTAATTTAAAGTAAATTAAGTTCTGTTTGACCTCTCTAGGTTAGAACTATTTAGGACTCCTATTTTATTTCTATTTATTCTATTTAGTAGTTAAATTTAATTTCTTTCCCTGCACGGTAAATAAACTTAAATTTAAAAGGAAAATAACCGTGGACCACTACAATTCAAAGCACATTCAAAGTAAACAAGTACAAAAGTAAAGAAAAGTTTTCCACCTTAAATCAATTGCTCAACTAAAATGTGGGTTCAAAAGTTCAATAAAAAAAAACTCAGTCCGATTTGGTTCAAGGAGAAAAAAAAAAAGAAAGAATGTTGCAACTAATCAAAATTCAAAGTCAAAATTCAAAGTTCTCAGTTCAATTAAAAAAAACAAAAATCTCCGTTCCCGGTTCAGCTCAAAAACAAAACAAAAATCTCCGCTCTAAAGTCTGGAACTCCTACCCCCTTTGGTAAGAAGTTACCAAATGAAATCTTGGGTCTGGCTCGCCTCGTTCACGTGCGTGCACGCCTGCACACCGATGCTGCTTCTCGCCACGTCCAAAATCCAACTCACTCCGTCTCAGACAAAACTACGTAATACGCAACATTCATACGATATACACAGTATCACTCAGTCATAAACAACAAAATAATAACTTGATAATAACTTGGTAACAGTGTGCAACAAAGAATTCAACCGCAGACAGCTAAGAGTGGGGGGAAAAAAACATGACACGGTAAAATACAATAAAACAAACACAAACTCACCGAAACCAACGTAGTTTTAGTTTCGTTATGATACCTGTCGGTTCCCGAACAGGTAAATGCTTTTTCCCGAAATCAATTTGCTTAATTGGTCGCCGCTCGTTTCTCCCAATTCTCTTCTCATCTGCTCCGTCTCTGCTGCAGCGTCACCAGGTGCTGCGTCTCAGCAGTCACCGAAAGCGGAAGTGACGTCAATTCTCTATCCTCATATTTTTTATATTAAATTATTATTGTTACTTTTTTTTTTGTTGCATTAATTAATATTAAACTTTTTTTAACGTTTTAATCCTATTTATTAAATTATGTTTATATCTATTTGTTATCTATTTTGACATGGTTATACTTACACAAAAAGAATTTGCCAACTCCACCTGTCCAGCACAGGAAGGAACCAACCAACACCCCCCCCCCCACACACACACAACCACCCTAGTGCTTAGTTTTGCCACTGCTCATCTGTCTTTTAATCTCCATTTTTAAAAATTATTATTATAAAACAACGACAACATTTCACATCAACACACAATTCATATCCTGATTCAGTGGTAGTTTTTCCTAGCACAGAACAGGGACATGTGTTTCATCCTGGAAAACATGTGAGTGTTTAAATAGCCCGATGGACGGGACGCAGGGATGTACAGAGGCAGCAGAGTTTCCACACAGGCCGATGAGTCTGCATCTTGTACCGCCCACGGGTTCAGCGGGATGTACGGGAAGAGGAGCTGGAAGCGAGCGTGGAAACAAATTCCCAACATTTTCTCTCTATATGTATTGAACACATTTAACCCCCCTACTTTTTTCTTAAAAAAAAAAAGAGGGGAAACTGCCCACAAAGACCCAATCAAAACAGCTCTGCGACCCACTTTTGGGTCGTAAGCCACCAGTTGAGAAACGCGGTTCTAGTGTCAATGAAGCAAATGAGAACGAGCACACAAGGAGAACCAGAGGTCTCTGATGGTTCCTGTTTTTCTGCACCACCACCAGTTTGGGTTCGTGCACAACCCAGCTGAGCTCTAATCTGCCTCAGCTGATGATCCGACATGTCAAAATAAACTATTTTGTCAGCACAAACACGTCGACGTGACTTTGCACAAACCTCAGCTGCACAAAAGGTTATTTTACGATGTGGGTGAAGCACGAGAGAGGCTGAATGGAAACATTGCAGGCGGAGAAACGTGGCCTTCACACTTCCCAAAACTCCAGCGTTTCACATCCCATAAAGTCGTTGGGTTCACCGGCTCAGTTGTTCAGTTGTTTTGGAGCCATGTTGTCCAGAAATAGGCCATAGAGGCGATGGGTTTCGAGGAATAGTTTAGGTGATAAAATTCAGTTCCACTGGCACTGAGATGATGAACCCAAAGTTCAGGCTTTTACTCCGAACTCCAAATCACTTACAAGGAAAAATCTAACACTTTTCTCTGGGGTTCCGGTTAAAAACAGCCAGAAAACCAGTTGCTTGAAAGCAAACTGGCTTTCCAACAGGCAGAGGGGCTGTACAGTCTGCACACACTGCATTGCTGTCTGGAGCAAAGAAAACATGAAACCTAAAGGAAAAACAAAATCCCTCAAATCACGTTTTGTGAAACGTCTTCCAAAAATACACAGACTTTGTTCTTCCGTTTTTTTTTTATTATATTTTTATTATATGGAGATAAAATTACACAGTTTTGGAGCATGTAAAAGATCTGTCTGACAACGGAGAGGCTAGACTGGGTGAAAAAAAAAACAAAAACAGGTGAAATGAAGAGAAGTGCAGCGGCGGGAGGGAGACTGAGGGGGAGGAGGCGAATACATGAAGAGCCGGGAGAGGATGGGATATGACATGCAGGTCCACTGGACTCCACACCTGCAGGGAGGAGAGGAAAGACCAGTTGAGTGACTCGGACCCAATCACACAGGAGAGAAGAGACGCTAGAACGAGCCGTTTCTGGTCACCCAAGAAGGAAATCGCATATCTGTGACATAACAAGACAAACTAATTACCCACAACAACCGTATGGTTTTAGCAATTGGCGAAAGAAGGAAGAAAACTGGCATTATAAAACAAATAAATATGGAAACAATAATAATGATGATGAATAAAAATCACTTTAAAATCAATCAGTAAAATAATTAATTATACAGCACTGAAACCTCATAGGGCAGTGACCTACTTTTGACACGGGACATAATTTGGCCATCAACACCTCATTTTACACACACACACACACACACACACACACACACGCCCACGCCCAACACAAACACCTGGAGCTGGCAGGAATCATTAAGCACGGCTCTGTTGCAGTCAGCAGCTTCGCCCTGCCAGCAGCTCGTGTTTAACCATCGTGTTTACATTTTTCCTCTGCAGTGGCGGTGGGTCAGAGTGGGCCACGCTTGAAAACTACAGCACACGGCTCCATTGTCTCTTATCGCACAATGCTACTTCCTGTGGGGACGCCCTGCTGGAGTGTGTGTGTGTGTGTGTGTGTGTGTGTGTGTTTGTGGGGATCAGTCACCTGGTGTTACATAACACTTAAATTGTGCTCGATCTTGGAGGTAGATTCTCACTCTCTCACATGCGCACACGCACACAAAGCACTTTAAATTGCACATAGGTTTTTGTGTTTTTCACTGGGATTTTGTCTTTACCTTGGCTCATATAACTACGGAAGAGGATTAGGGCCACAAGAAGAGAAAAAAATAAAGGTAGAATCCCCCCCCCCAAATTTTCCAATTCAAGAACAAAGTTGAAATTTAGAAATTAAAGTCGAAACTTCGGGAATGTTGAAGTAAATAAAAAAATTAAAAAAAATCACAATTTTGCAGTTAACGTCAATGTGAAGTCTCGTGAAGTACTTCTGTTTTCTGCAGTTTACTGTACCTTAACTGTGGCTAACTGGGTTAATCCACCAGCCATCCAGTCTACTTGGCAATTCCCACTTTTTTGTGTCAACTTTATTCATGAAATTTCGTCTTTTTTAACGCTGACTTTATTCACAAAATGTAATTTTTTTATGTCGACTTTTTCACAAAATGTTGACTTTATTCACAAAATTCCAACTTAAAACTCCAAATGAAAATTTAAATAAAAATCTCCTTCCTGTAATATTTTTTCCTCTTCTTGTGGCCCTAATCCTCTTTCGTACATAACTCACTGTTTCCGTCTTGGTGTGTGTATCTGTTGTTGCTGCAACACCACAGCGGACCCCCTGGAGGGGGTCAATAAAGTTTATTCTATACTATTCTATTCAAAAGACTTTATTTATCCACTTCAGGCAGGTGGAGCTGTTTTAAAGGTTTTCAATCTTGTCAAAAAAACTCCCCAGAAATGGGAACTCCTATTTGAGTCTCCTTTCAGAAAATGCGAAGTTGTTTATTTTTTTTTTTCATTATTACTTATCTTTTTTTTTTTTTTTTTCACTTTTACCAGTTCATCAGTTGAAGCTGCTCCGCCAGTCTGGCAGCTGTGAAAGCGTAATAATTTGGGGCCTATAAAACTTGCTGCTGCGTATGATGAAGAACCTCCTAGTATCAATAAACACTTGAGGCTGCGATTTACGACGAACGCACTACGCCAGCGGGACCGGCGGAGGGTTCCCTGAACGCACCTTGGCTTCTCACTCGTCGATGTACTCGAAGGGCTCGGGCGGCTCCGGTTCCTGCTCCTCCTCCTCGATTTTGGGGCCGTGAGCGGAGACGGGCTCCACCAGCTCCTCCTCCTCCTCGCTGGTGTCCTTCATGATGATGATCCCGCCGGTGTTGAGCTGGTAACATCACACACAGACAGACAGACAGACAGACACATGGGAGGGTTACTTCACTGCATGTTTAGAGGATCATCACTGCACCCGAGCCGAGCCAACCGTTCTGTTTACACACCAGCGCTGCACTTAACACCTGTGTATTTCAGGGTCACGCTGCAGAAATTTGTTGGGTAAAACCTCATGTGATAAACGCCAATTTCAGATTGTGGTTGTGTGTTCGGCTTTGTGAGAAAAAAAAAGCCGGAAAGCGTAATTACTTTTTCACTTTTTTTTTTCCATTTTCACCGTTGCATTGCTTGAAAAAGAAGCTGAATAATTTCACGATGAGACGTTGAGGCCAAATACAGAATTAGTAAGAGAGCGAGCAAAGCCGCCTGTGTCCCAGTAACTGAGGGCGGCCCCCCGTCTCCAACCCTCTGTCTGTCCGTCCGTCCGTCCGTCTACGTGTGAAAAAGAGGCCGACGCACTTGTGAGGTTGAGTGCCGTGTTTGCGTTTCAGCCGGTTTGCTCCGGTTCAGCGCATCTCGTAATTGACGTCAATCAAAATGGCAACACACACACACACACACACACACACACACACACACACACACACACACACACACACACACACACACACACACACACACACACACACACACAGTAGGACGGTGACCCAGATTGATGAATAACGACCGGATGCATTTCTTCCCTCTATGTTCACCATTTGAAAATAAACTTCTCCACCTTTTACGGCTGCACGCTGTCAAACCTTCCCACTGGCTCGTCATCCTTTGGGCTGACTTCTGCTCTCTGGCCCCGTTTACACAAATACGGGTTTCGCAGAAAAGGCACAAATATTTATGCGGTTCGGCCTTGCATTCACACGAAACCGGCGTTTTCACTGAAACCGCACAGACCAAAAACGCATCTGGAAAAAAAAGTGGGTGGATAAGTTTGAAAATGCCGCCCTGCCCTGAGGTCGTGTAAACGCCCAAAGTGATGGTTTTTTTGGAAACGCTGATGTCGCAGCTCTAAACCCCGCCTCCCGCCTTGAGGCACAGACAACCTGTTACTGCTACTAATGATCAGCCTGCAGTCTTCCCATTAACCTCCACTACAACAAACCGCAAACAATAGTGAACAGTAACGCACGGTGCTCGTGGATCCATCGTGGATTGTGAGCAAATTGAAAATAATTTTTTTTTTTTGGGGGTGGGGGGGCGGACTGGGATATTGAGGCAGGAAACCTAAATGACAAAAATGTTAGCGAACTAAAGTTGCGTCGCCGCACCTGGCTGAACTTGGTACTACATTGTTTTCAGTTGTTTCCATCGTATCCGTGTAAACCAGAATTTTTGGAATACTGCTTCGTGTAAACGCGTTTGTTTTTCGAGTGCGGTTACGAAAATGTGCAGTTTCGAAAAAAACTGCCTCCGTGTGAACAGGCCCTTAGTTCCCCTTTAGTTGGATCGTCTTTGCCGTCGAAACGACAAGACCACAGTCAAAACTTTCTGTGACTGCTCATAATAATAAAAATAATATTAATGTTGTGGAAAAGAGCAAAGATACCGATGCAAAAAAAAAAATGGCGACGCAGGAAAGTGTCTGCTGAAATTCCACGACGAGAAATTCTGTCAGAAAAATGGGCCAAAACGAGAAAACCGCCCTTGGAAATCAAGTGACCCTCCTGCTTGATTTACAACGATAAGAGTTGGATTTCTCTCTCCCAGGCCCGGCTGGTGAGAAATCAAATCCGACAAAAATGTTTCAGGTCCGGTCACATCGTGGTCTCCAATAAACCTCCAGACAGACTCGGACTCAGATTTCAGGATCAGTCTGTAAAAACTCCTCACTTCCTCGGCCATCGGTCCGATGAGCAAGCGCACCCTTAAAAGGAGAAGCCGCATCACTGAGCTAAACACACTGTTCTGGCGCTGGACGCAGCCAGTCACACATCGCGACGTGATGCTGGGAGCTCAGCGGACTGGAAATAAAATCAAACAGCACTTCCTCCCCGCCGGGCTGCGGCCGCCTCTCATTGGGCGGCTTCACGGCCGTCCCGCCGTTTACAGCGGAAAACTGTCGGCGTTTACGGCGGCGCGGCACTCGTCTGGTTTATGGAGCCTCGGAGGAAGGGAAGGGGGGAGGGGGGGGGGTTCTGGATGTGGACGCTCGGCCAAAATAAATCACCAGTCAAACGCTACTTGGCCGTGGGTAGGGGTAAGATAAAATAAAGTCTCTTTGAGACCGTCGCGTTTCATTTTCAGGAATTCCAAGATGTGAGAGTTGTTTATCAAGAGGATTTTTCAGCAGGTTACTCAGGAAGTGTCACACTAGACGCGGGAGCTCTGCTCATAAAATGTCGCACCGCCGCCGCGCAATTCTGGCTATTTATGGTGAAAATGCTTTGGTTTTCTAAGACGCTTGTTATTCCATTCTCTCCTTCAATATTTGATCTCAATAAATCACAGACGGCAGGCAAAAAGATCAGAACACTGAACAGAGGCAGCGGCCGAAATGTATCAGGGCACTGACGAGAGCCACGTCTCACTTTGTTTTACAATATGTATGAATGTGTTCATGTATGCAACCTTATACCTGCCTGACTGTTCACATTGCAGACTGTCACTCAAGGCATCAGAACTATGAATGAACACGTATGGAATATGTATTCAATAAAAAAAACTGTGAAATAACTCAACAAGTTTTATATTTTAGATGATCTAGACGAGCCACCCTTCATATTAAAGATATATAGAACATACTTAGGTATTTTATTTTATTTTGCCACATTGATCCACATATCTTGGTCATATATTTGGACTAGAAAAGTTTTTGGAAAGTCTTTCTACTTTTTGGACGTAGAGATCTTTATGTGAAGGACTCACTTGAAATGTGAAAAAAACCTGATAAATCTGATCTGGTTGGTTTTGTTTCTTAAACGTACCGGCATGTACATGTTCTTATCTAGACTCTTATCTTGACTGGTTTTGTATTGAATAGCCAGTGTGGATACACAAAGTCCACATTTGAACGCCTCGCGATTGGCCTGAGGCTCCTACCGGTTTGAAGGGCTGGTAGCGGCAGCTCTCCGGCATGATGAGAACCTTGAGCTGGGCCGGCATCACTCTGGCCGGGTTCTCCAGCAGCTGGAAGTTGGGCTCGGCCTCTTTCTTCTTCTCCTTCTCCTTCTCCTCGTCCTTCTTCTCCTTCTCGCCCTCCTGCACCTCCTGAGGGGGACGAGGAAAAGGAAGGTGCTTTGTGAGTCGGCCCAAATTGTCCAGCGTGTGCATTCCAGTTTTCCATTCATTTCTTCCTCACTTCCTGGCAGGGTGAGTCATGACCAATAAATCTAGAGGGCTTTTTTTTTTTTTCGTTTAAAAAAAATTTTTTTTTTTGAATTTTTTTTTTAAACTTTGCTCGGGCCATCTGACAGAACAGACACCAGAAACCCCAAGAAGGGCAGTAAGAAAAAAAGGACATACAACAACAATTTAGTAAAAGTTCAGTATTTAGGACCAAACCACATCTTCTGCAGATTTACTGATAAAGGTCAAGGTCGTCCTCTGACTCAATGTTGGCGATTCATTAAAAGTCCTTGATCACCTTGCAAATTTATTTTAGTGCATCTTATCAATGTGCCAAACTACTGCTGACCTTTACTGCTCCCTTCTGTTAAACTAAACAAATAGAACGTAAACATTAAGTAAAAAAAATATTGATCTAAAAATAAAAAAATAAAAAAATATGGAAATATGTTGGCAATTCCACCTACCACTTCCATCTTCTCCTCCTCCTTCTCTTTCTTCTCCTTCTCCTTCTTCTTGGCTTTGGCCGTGATGGACAGAACAGCCGTGGATACCTTCCATGTGAGGAGAGAGCGGAGATGTTTCCACAGGGAGAGACAATACAGCGCGTTTGCTGCCGGAACGACTGTACGCCGCCAGCCGACCGCAGCGTAAAAAACCTCCGCTTCGCCTCTCATTCTGCTCTCCAGCCAACAGCAGACCGAGAGACGAAGGAACCGAAAACTATCGAGCTGCAGATGTCTTAAGAAATAAATATGCGACGGGGCTGGAAAATCAGCACGCTAACATAAATTGGATAAAATCAAAAAAACTTGAAAGCCAAAAACGAGCTTGTGTTGCTGTGGACCTTCGTCACTCTGTCCTCACCTTCTCCTTCTCCTTCTCCTTGGGCACCTCCAGGGCAGGTGGGTAGGCGAAGGTGGAGGGCTTGCAGTTGGAGCGATACTGCACCTTGGGCATCTGAAGGCAACGAGAAAACCGGGGTCAGAAGCGTTTATCGCGATGGAGCCGCGTTGCCGTATCAGAGCAAGCGAGCGCCATCGATTACTGGAGAGGCCCTGACTGCATCGAGCAGCTGTGCCGGAGGGGCCAATATGTTGGAGTGAGTCAGAGAAAATATCAGAATCTCCAACTGAAATAAAAGTTTGGCTCAGCATTTAGCAAAAAAAAAAAAAAAAAAAAGAAAGGAAATGAAATTCTGTCCATTGGTAGATATTTTACATCAAATGATGTTTTCAAAAGGATCGCCGTACCTTCAGGTCCTTGTTGAGGCCGATAATAGCAGTGGGTGTGAAGGCCAAAGACAGGAAGTGGGAGAGGGGGAACCAGAACCAGAACTGCGTGAAGACCAGCAGGCCGACCACTGAGGGCATGTGAGTGTGACCTGTCCTGGACTGCAGGGAGATGGTTACATTACGTCCACCTGGAGAACAGAAGGAGCCGATTCACTTTCAGCATTCAAAGAGATTCACAGCAGAAATCCGATCATGAAAAATAATAATTAAAAGACTAAAAATCCAGATGGGAAACTGCTAGATAAAATTTAAGGAAAGGCTGCTTCACAAACAGTGTAGACTTCCTATATTCTTTTAAAACTCAAAAACATATTTCATTGCTTTCGAATATGAGCAGCAGATATATATATATATTTTCATCCCCCCCTCAGTTTTCAGAGAGATCTGACAGTTCCATGTAGAGACTCTTGACAGGGATTGGTAGCTGGAGGAGTGGAAGGTTAACAAGGCCGGGCGACAGGATAGACACCACCCTGTCCACTCTGTCTGCCTCCGACTTCAACCTGTCTGCTCGGTTCACTTCACTTCCTGCACTTGCTGACACGCCAGTGGAAATAAATGAGAGTTCAACCCGGGAATGCATTGTTTTCGGCATCCTGCACGCTTGTCTTAAACCGTCATTAATTACAAGAAGATGATAAAAAGCTAAAATGAGTCTGCTAAATCAGAGAGGTTGGGAGGGGTTGGGAGGTCAAGATGTGAACTGGTTCATAAAAATAATGTGCGAAGACAAAGGGAGAGGGAGGCAGTAAAGTCTGCAGACGGCTCAGGTTAGCAGGGAGTCGCTCGTCACAGCCAGATGGCAGCGGTCAAAGGATGCAGGGGGGCCTTAAGCCTTCCAGGTGATTTGTAACCCCTCCTTATCTTGACATCTGCGGCGTTCACTGACCAAACACGCGGCGCGCGTTCAGGGAGTCTCTTAAAATGTCTTAGAACATAACATGAGACGAGGTGGAGAGCCCTCGCTGCTGCTGCACAGCTGCTCGACGGAGACACATAGAGTCACTCTGCTGTTGCTTTAACAAGGAAAAGAAAAGACGTCATCGCAGATGTCTGTGTTCTAATGTTCTATGACGAGAGGGTGGTGGTGGTGGTGGTGGTGGGGGGGGGTTGTGGGGGAGGGGAGAGAAGGAGGGATGACGGGCAGCCGGCGAAGCTCAGACCGGCACAACGCCTCTGAGTGAAGGAGAGAGGGCCGAGCAAACGAGCAGAAGACATTTCCTGCGTAATGAGCGCCAGTGAGCTCTAATCACTTCCGCCAGCCCAATCAAAAGCCATTTCCTGTCTGTGCACCTCCAAAAACCCTCTGAAGTCCAGGCACTCCGAGACAGTGACAACACACACGCAGGAGCCACAGGAGCCAACCTGATTCAGCTGGACAGGACGCTGAGCTGCCAAGAGAGAAAATGACTGTTCAACTAGCACTACTGCTGCTAGTAGTAGTAGTAGTAGTAGTAGTAGTAGTAGTAGTAGCAGTAATAGTAGTAGTAGTAGTAGTTGCAGGAGTAGTAGTAGTAGTTGATGTTGCAGTTGTAGTAATATTAGTAGTAGTAATACTTGTTGTTACTGTAGTAATAGTAGTTGTTGTTGTAGTAGTAGCAGTAGTAGTAGTAGTAGTAGTAGTTATAGTGTTAATAGTTGTAGTAGTGGTTGTTGTTGTAGTAGCAGTAATATTTGCAGTAGTAGTAGTGGTAGTATTCATAGTAGTAGTAGTATTCGTTAGAGTCGTAAGTGTTATGGTAGTAATTGTTGTTTTTGTAGAGGTAGTAGTTGTTGTAGCAATAACTGTAGTAGTAGCAGTGGTAGTAGTAGTAATTGCAGTAGTAGTTGGAGTAGTAGCATTAGTAGTTGTTGTAAAACAGAGCGCCTGTGTTGTCCTCTGAAGTGCTGCTGCACAGCAGCTGCAGCGATTGCGAGTCTCAACACCCGACTGTGTGGTAAATGCAGCCAGTTTAGCATT
The DNA here is from genome assembly GCF_046127955.1 of Nelusetta ayraudi. Classification (NCBI taxonomy): domain Eukaryota; kingdom Metazoa; phylum Chordata; class Actinopteri; order Tetraodontiformes; family Monacanthidae; genus Nelusetta; species Nelusetta ayraudi. The sequence goes on from NW_027466254.1 coordinate 405,797, forward strand.
AAGAAAACAGATTTCTGCTCCCACGTGCATTACGGCTCGGGGATAGTGTGTATATATATATATATATATATACACACACACACGCACGCACGCACGCACGCACGCACGCACGCACGCACGCACGCACGCACGCACGCAGGAGCGGGTGCGACGGCGGTGGGCTGGACTTGTGTACGAGTGCGCAGCTGATGATGATGATGATGATGATGATGATGATGTGCAGCTCTCGGGGACCTCACACACACTCAAACACACAAACATAGAGGCCATCAGAAAAACAGCAATCACCAGGGAGTGGGGGGGGGGGCAGTGTGGGGCCATATGGCCCAGAGCCGAGCGGAGCGGAGCCGAGGTGGGAGCGCCAGGCGTTAATGCACCTTGGCGTGATCTGTTCCAGAGGAGCGGCGGCGGCGGCGGCGGCGCGGGTGGCCGGAGAGAAGGGAGCGCGCGGAGCAACTCGCCCGCGTCAGCTCGTGCGCAGAAGGAACGCTAATCAGCGGCGCGCAAACACACGCCGCCGCAACAACTGCAATTACACCCATTCACTTGTTTCACCGCCATTTGGGTTCTTTTTTTCTTCCCTCCTTCCCCGTCGCTCACCAACAGATGGATACGTTTTCTGATTGGATCAAGCTGCTGTCGCTGCCACTCGGGGAAAGAGCTCCCTGCGGGGTTGTTGGGGTTATTGGGGGGTGTTGGGGTTATTTGGAGAGGCCGACCTGCGTCGAGGACTCCCTGGGCCAGGATGGCGCCGAACTTGGCCATGACGTCGTCGTGCTTGTCGTTGATGACCTTGGCGTAGAGCTGCCTGAACTGGTTGACCTGGGACAGCGGGGAGAGACACATTAACATCAACACTGGTGGTGTTGGGGTTTTAAAAAATAAGGTCAATCACAGCTTCCTTTTCTCTCTTACATTTCCATCTTTTTGATTGATTACAATGTGGGTTTATTACAGTAATGTGGACCAGAGGTGGGAAGTAACAAAGAATGAATACTGTGTTACTGTACTTAAGTATGTTTTTAAGATACCTGTACTTTACTTTTACTCTCCATTTCTACACAAATAGCTGTACTTCTTACTTTGTATAACAAAACGTGTGTTCCTTATGTGTTTAAAAGACAAAATTCTGTTTCAAGGAATTCACTTATTTATTTAGCTTTGTTGCTTGAAGTGGAGCCACTTGAACTATGGCGTTGTGTAGTTAAATACAAAAACTGGATCATATTTTAAAAGGGACAGCATTTTCTAAGACCTTGGAGTACCTTGGCTTTGGGGTCACTGTTCAGTTTTTAAGTACAGAGAAAAATAAACGTGTACAAAATAACATTGGTTTGGTTGTGCTGCAGTTGTAAAAGAAAAACAAAAGAAAACTTAAGTATTGACAGTAGCAAAACTGCTAAAAATGATCCAGATGCTCATGAAGACCTCGGGTCACTTCACTCCAGATTGTTCAAAATTAGCAACAAATGTATTGTTTCAGTAATGGCAGTACACTTCAAAGTACATTTCGGAACCTGTGCTTTCTTACTTTAACTTAACTTTTTTGATACACAAACATCCATACTTGTCCATCTGTTTCCACACCTAACTGACTAACGCTGCGATAGCCGCAGAAAGCCCAGCGAGCCTCTCACCAGAGGGTGAGAGGCTTGAAGTAAACACTCAGCTGGAGAGAAGTAGGCCAACAGAGGCAGCGCGGCCCAGTGGAACTGGAGGCCGAAAGACACGCGCAAAGAAAAAGTCGGACAGTGAAATAAACAGTCAGAGATGTTGTACCTTCTGGAATTCCACTGTTTAAAAAAAAACCCTGCCTGTTGCACAATTGTGCATGCCGCCCTGAGCTTTAAGAACTGGCTGTGCAGATGGAGAGGTGTTTTGTTTTTTTTGAATGTCTGGTAAATCTCAACCAGGTCTGTCAAAGCAGTTGGTGCGGCGCGGGTGTGAAGTGGGTCCTGGTCACAGGTCCTGAAGAGTTCTGATCTCTTCTGTGTCGTGTCAAGACACCCCCCCCCCCCCCCCGCCCGCCACTCCATCCCCCCCCGGCCCTTCTTTTTCTCCACTTTTCCTTCACACTGTGCTCTTAGTATTTGCGCTGCATTATTTCACAGTAGCTGCGTTTCCATTACTGATTCTCCCAAAATAAAAGTGATATTTCGAAAATGTCAACAAAGTACAACTGACATTTGCAGGCTTTTCCATTTACATTTTGCATTTTGGAACAGCTAGTGAAGTTGCCACTGCTGCTGTTGCCGCGGTTATCAACAGGAGACGAAGGCAGCGGGTGATAGCTCAAAGGCAAAGTCCGTATGTATGGGAGTGGACATGAAAAAGGGATTTCTGGGAGAGGATCGTCACCGAGGAATTTACAGACGAATTGTGGATTCAGAACTTTAGAACGACCCCGGGATTACGTTTAATGAGGTGTGTGATAACATTGAACCGTGGAGGTGGAGTCAAATGTCTCCACTTTGTCTCCAAAGTGTTTTCATGAGACTTTTGCGATATACCTCGATATATCGATAGGTCTGAAAAACCACCTCATGAGAGCATAAAAATCCTTTAGCGATATTTGAGGTTTTTTTTGAAGTTCGGGCGTTTCCATTACCTATTTTTTTTTTTATTGCGATATTTAGGTTTCGTACAATTGTAGGGGTAATGGAAACACAGCTAGCGTCTCGGAAGATATAATGAAGAAGACGAGTGGCGTACCTTGGGACAGGTGACTTCAGTCTGCTGGATCATGATGAGGGCAGAGGCGATCAGGGCGCCCTGTCTCACATAATTCACCGGGTCGTTGGTCATGGGCTCCAGCAGGTTGATGGCCTCCTGTGGAAAGACACAACAGCAACGTGCCTTTAAATGAGAGGCTCTTGGAAAAATATTCCCATTTGTTTCTGCACTTGCTAACAATCACCAGCATATTTAAAAAATAAATAAATAAATAAAAAAATGCAATGAATTGCTGTAGGACAGAGACCGAGCTCTGCACCCGGGGGATTGTTCCTTAATTGACAATTTGTTGAGTCAGTTTACACTTTGTCACTGATATCAGGACAGGGTGGGGGGGGCTGTTCTTTGGGTAAATACAGGCCTGGAAATTATAAACATCCCCATCCAGAACAAACAAATTAACATCATTAGTGTCTTGTTGCCCAGGGCGACAGTTGCGACAAACTCCGCCTCCTTCAGTGCCCCCTCGCGATGATTTCTGAGGAAAGGAAATCTTTCCTCCGTTATCTCCCTGCAGTCCTGCAGCTATCCGCGCCCCTTTGCTGTAATGACTGCAGCCCACAACAGCAGCACTCGGGGGCAGGCGTCGGCTTAACGCAGGACAGACAAACAAACAAGAGTGATCACAGCGCAGACAAAATAAATCTGTCTTTCTGTGCCGGAGTGGGGTGATACTCCAGGAAAGCAAAGTCACACCGGCTGACCACATCCTGTTGCGTGCACAGGTTGGGGGGGGGGGGGGGCGCACACACGCACGCACGCACGCACGCACGAATGCACACACGCACGCGGAGCGTTTTCTTCAAGCTAGCGTGACTTGGGCTGCAGGAGGAGATCCAACCCAGTGCAGCCGAGCGCTGGCGTAAAGCTTGTGCAAATAAATGGAGCGGTGCAGAAAACAACACCATTTCCATTTGCATGCATATTTGTAAAACAGCTTCACGTGGCAGAATTCTGAACAGCTTGTGTGTGTGGCTCTTTCCAATTTACAGAACGGGCTGGAGCGCATAAACACAGTTGCTTTCTGGAACCCAGTTGACGTGAAGACGGCAGGTATGGAAAAGGTCATAATGGGTTTTCTGTGCAGAGAAAAGCTTTTCTCCCTGGGCTAGGTCGACAGAAGCAACGCCAAAAAGTGAATGTTTTGCCACTCAACAGGTGACCCACCTGTCTTACCGCAGTGGCGTTATTCTCAAATGCAACTGAGCTTTGTGCCTTTATCAGCCCTGGTGCACATCGCTGTCCCACCCTGATCAAAATATTTACTTGGTTCTTCCTCTGCTCTGGTCAGCCTACAAAGCTGGGTGAGGACAAATTCCTCTCATTTAAAATCATCTGTCATTTTTCAATCTTTCCAAAACGCCCCTGACACAACTTTGATGGAGCGTTTTGCCTTAATGATAAAAAAAAGGGACATATATCATATTGTCTCTGTTGCTGCTCCCACCCTCTGGAACTGCCTCCCAACCTACATCCCTGAATGTCCTGACCTGCCATCATTCAAATCACTACTCAAAACACATCTTTTCTGTACTGCTTTTAATGCTTAATTACTGTTTTTATGTTACTTATTAAATACAATTGACACTCACCTCCCTGTTTTATCTCATTTTACTCCACCTTATTGATTTATTTGTTGGTATATTTTTAAGTATTTCAACTGCAAATTTTATTCCGATTAACTTCTTTTTTTTTTTTTTTTTTTTACCCCTTTCTTTTATGCAACGTGTCTTTCAGGACTTTGAAAAGCGCTCTATAAATAATATTTGTATTATCATTATTTCTGCATCATTATAATTATTCAAATAGACAAACAAACCAAAAAAAAAGTCTTCTCAGCACTTTCCATGGCAGCCACAGAAAACGAGGCTGCGCTCCCTCATTGAAGCGAAGCCGTGAATCGTAGAACTTGTCGTTTTAACGGCAGTGATGCAGGAGGATAAACGAGGGCAGCGGGGCTGATAATGGCTGGGAAAAAAGTGCTCAATTAAAAAAGAAAGAGAAAGAAAGATAGCTCATTGTTTATACAGCGGATGTGCTGACGGAAAAAAAAGGAGGAAAAAAAAAAAATCAAACAGCGGCGCATACTTGAGGCGTTATCTGCTGTAATGTTTGGTTCATCATGCCGGGTGTTCTCTAAATCCAGTTCTAATGGAATCTCAAGGATAAACACGTTGCCAGAGATTTATTAGGTGAAATCTTAATTGACCTTGTTGCCTGTTCCAGCGCAGCAGATGCCCAGAGCCATGGCCGCCCCGCAGCGCACGTGAGGGTTGTAGCTCTCGGACAGAAGAGACACCACACTGGGACACTGCTCAGGAGTCCTGGGGGGGGGGGGAGAGACAATGAAAGGGACAGGGAGAGTGAGTCAAAGTCCCAGTCAGACACAGGTATCTGAAAATGACAGAGGTGGATTAAAAACACATATTTGATGACCGTTTTCCTGAATCAAAAATGTGTTACTTTAATTTTGCTGCTGCTTTGTTTGAGCGTGTGAAAGCTCTCAAGCTCATGCGGTTTCTCCTCTTGGTACCGTCTCGGAGTAAAGAATGAAAAAAATCCGAGCCAGAAATTTCAGCCAAATCTTGTGTGAAACAAAGGTATGAAAATGCTGTTGCTTGTCAGGATCTTCTTCTTCTTTGCCAAATAAAATTGTATCAAATGTTTTGGTTAACTGATCCTAAAAAGAGAACGAAAACAAAACAACACTGTTTTGAGTCTCGGGCAGGATTCTTGATTGGGAGCACACGAGGAATTAGCGGGTAGGAAAACTAAACTTAATTGATTCTTAAAGGGCTCTGAGTGGGAAAACCCTTAATTCTACTTTAAGTGTGCTGCTTCCCAGTCAACAACAGAACGTATTTGACTTCATACACAAGGACTGAACACAAACACTGAATGGCACGAGTCCAAGAGCTGCAGGAATATTTTTGGAATAATATTTAGTTCTGTTAACTCTGGAGTTGCTCCAGCAACCCAGATAAACTGGATGATTTCAACTTTTTCTTCACTCTTAATATCTTCCACCTACTTAAGAAAGATGAAGGAATTTATAAACACTGGATGGATGTTTTGGGTTTCGGCCGAAATATTCAAATTTCTCCTCTACTTTCACTGGATTTTTTTCTTTTCTTTAATGGATGGACGTGGATGTTACTAATATTCTTCCGTTCTGTTTTCACTGCAGCAGTACAAAATGATGAGCAAGCAGCGGCTCCTCTTAAAGAACACTCACTGCTCGCCGCGTCTTCAAATACTGGGGAGAGCAGAAAGTGACAAATCTAAACAGTGGGACGGCCATGCAGAGGAAAATTACCTCCCAGAGCCCCTGGCGTGGCGCCAACACCAAGACATTCATCTGTTTTGCACCGAGCCTGAGTCACGGGCGAGGGAGGGGAGCGGCGAGAGAGCCAGAGACGGCCAAGAATTCGAGCAGATCGCAGGCTTTCAAACGAGAGGCAGCGAGCGAGACTTGGCAACATCTGAGAGTTTTAAGGCTGCGATCGCAGTAGCTGATGCGACGCAAGACTGGGGGTTCCTCCAGCGGGTGGAAGCAGAACAGACTCCACTTCACGCGCTACCGACGACAGAGACAGATTGAAGTTCTGCTGCAGAGGGGAGAGCATTTTTTTCTTTGTTTGTTCTTATTTGGCCAAGGCAGAAAATTAAAGATGAGACTGTGGGATTTTTCAGCTGTGAAGCCGTGATCTGCGACTGCACTGGAGGCTGCAATATTCTCCTAAAGGATTCATTTTGGTTGAATGTAGTGACTTGGGCCAAGGATTTTTTTTATGTGGGACAGATGTCACCTCTGGTAAAAGGTAAGAGAAAACTTTTGATATCAACACCTTCAAATCTTTAAATCTGGGTGAATGCCAATTCCATATCTTCAAATAAATGAAGGCAGACTCCTTGACAAGAGACTTTATATGATGATTTCTAAACGGTATTTATATACTCTACCTGTTAGGAAATGGGGGAAGAGCCACATCCTATTTCTTAGGCATCTGAATTACATTATCGCACATTCATTAATGAGTTAATTGACTATAACAACAAGACAAAGGCTTTTTCCAACAGGCCAAACTGAATTTCCATAACAGTGGCAACAACAATAGTCGACTTTTCATTTGTAACAACAAATGTCTCCCTCTATTCGTGTCATTGTGCAGACAGATTAGGCAAATGATGAAGGAAATATCTGCTCTTTTCCCAGATCCGTCTTTTGCTGCTGCGGAGGGCAACACTAGTCGCTCTCTGGGAAACCGATGACCCCTCCCACCGTCTCACCGACCAACTGTGTTGGGATTATCGTCAGAACTGGATCAAACATCGCTGGAGCCGACCTGCCGCTCCTTCCGAGCAGAGGATCTTATTTTAATTTTGATTTCTCCCAGTCCCGCGCGTTGACCCGCCCTGCCCAGCGTCCTCTTTGCCTTTTGGGACCCCAGTGACCATGCTGACCGAGTGTCCAACACAAGGAAGATCAGAGCCTCGACCCAAGCTAAGGCCTGCTGTCCCCGCCGCAGCACCATGTCTGGAGCAGCCGCAGCCCTGCTGGAGAGCAACAGCTCGCAGCCCGCGGCGGCGGCGCCTGGGACTGAGCTAAACTGGGCTGCCCTGCTGATCATCATGGTCATCGTCCCAACCATCGGAGGAAACATCCTGGTCATCCTCGCCGTTTCACTCGAGAGAAAGCTGCACAACGCTACCAACTTCTTTCTCATGTCGCTCGCTGTGGCCGACCTGCTGGTGGGAGTCCTGGTGATGCCCCTTGCCCTTGTCACTATTTTATATGGTGAGTTAGGCATGAAGCTCTGGGGTTTTTTTTTTTGTTTGTTTGTTTTTTACTATCTGAACTACACACACAATAAACTGTGGCTTTGTAATTATAGCTGCAATTGGACTATTTTCAGTTTTTATGCGTCAGTCAAATAAATCTGAGTTACAGAAAAACACATTGCGCAGTAAAGGACACTTGATGAATGGCTCAAACTTGTTAGCTGGAATTGTAAAACTAACAAGCCGCCAAAAAATGGTTGAACATAATAAAATATAAAAAATAAGGATAAAAAAAAAAGGAATTAACCAAGTCTAAAAAAGTTATATAAATCACTCCAAAGAATAAAGGCGGAATTGAAATTGCTCTAGACTGACACCAACTGGTCACTTGGGATAATAAAGTTCAGATTTTTGGAATAAAAGATGCATGGAAGAGTTAATTAGCAAAAGTTTTCATGACAAAAAACAGATCAATAGAGGGCCTCGATCATGAAACAATGAATAACAAACATCTGGATGATCAAAATACACACCGCTTGTTCTCAACCCATCAGCAAACACTAAGGAGAAACAGATCGACACAATCGTGCAAGACTGAAACCAAGAGGAAAATCCCCATGCTTTTTCAACATTTATGACAAGGCAAATTTATTCCATTAACTGGTATGTGTAAAACTGAAATGGACTAGAGTGACACCTATACTAACTCACAGTCCAGTAAGTCATCTGCTGAGCAGATGTATGAAAGGCACATTGAAATGTCTGTGAAGGACATCTGTTGTTTAAATCGCGATGTGAAAAGACAGAATGAGAATTTTAAATTCCAAAAAGAAAAAGATAAGTGGATAGACGGATAATTCAATTCAACTAAAGCCCTCAAAGAGCTTAAAAGCTGCACAGTTGATTGAGTCTGGCACAGTATTAAACACTTCTTCTAACAGGTACAGAGGGCCGACTCTTAGAGCAAGCGTTTGACAATAAGCCTTCCAGATGAAAATTCATCAAACTATGACTCAAAGTTTCCCACCACAGCGTCAAGAAAGTGGCGTGAGGGGGGAAAAAAGGGAGGTTGGGGGCGGTGGTGCGATGAAAGAAAATTATGTAAAGAAAGAGTTCCAATGTTAATGTTTGCAGGACAAACGCCAGAACAATTACTTACCGGTTCTATGCCTGGAACTGAAAATAAACACTACAGTTGCGCTCAATCTGCAGCAGATCTATATAAAGAGCTTTTTAGCTCCATAAACAGCCAGAGAAAAAGAGCCAGACTCCTTTTTTCCTCCAAGGTCAGTCCTCATGGAGATAAACAAACACCAATCTTTCCAACTCCTCGCTATAGTAGTGCATCTCCCTGCTTGTATATAGACCTTAAAGTATTTGAGACAAAGGGTCAGAGTCTGAGTCCATTACAGAGTTTCACTAATTAAACAAGCTTACTGGATGGGACTGATTTCCTTCCTATTCTCTCTCCAGGCTCTGACTGGCCTCTCCCGGAGCCTCTCTGCCCAATTTGGATTTTCCTCGACGTGTTGTTTTCTACTGCGTCCATCATGCATCTGTGCGCCATCTCCTTGGATCGCTACGTCGCCATCAAGAAACCAATTCAGCACAGCCAATACAAATCCAGAGGTACAGCACTGCTGAAGATTGGCCTGGTGTGGCTTATATCCATTGGTAAGCTCATTACTTCAAGCCTCACATGACTCTGACACTCTGCAAGTGCAGCTGGATACTGAAAGCTCATTTAAACCAGCTTTTATGGATTTTATCCAGTGCAACCGAAAAAAAAAAAAAAAAAAAAAAGAAGGAAAAAGCAGTGCCGCTACTGAGACGGGAAACTTATTTGTAGGAATGTTCACGTTCTGACAGCACACATTACCCAACAGGACAGTTGATAGCAGATGAGTCAGTAATAGAACAATATGCTTTGACATTATGAGACAAGCATCTTTACCTTGCCCCGACTAATTAATTACATTGGGCAAAACAGACAATGTCTTTTTCAAAGACGAAAATCTAGGTTCATTGAACCCAATCAAACTTTTGCGGAGGTATGTTTAAAACTTGTCTGTTTGCATTTATTGCCAATTCCCTTATTTTTTGTTAAAGGTATTGCAATTCCAATTCCAATCAAAGGACTGCAGAACTTCCCTCTTCCCAACAACATTACGTTCACCACCGACCACAAGTGCGTGTTGAGGGAGGACACCTTCGGAGACTTTATCATCTACGGATCTTTGTTGGCCTTCTTCGTCCCTCTGAGCATCATGATGATCACCTACCTGCTGACTGTCCAGGTGCTACGCAAAAAGGTCTATCTCCTGAAGTCAAAGGTCACTCGTCGCCCCAGCTACCCGACAATCACCGCGGTCTTCCAGAGGGAGCAGACTCCGCCCTCGGCTGCCGAGCAGCTCCACATGTTGGAAAACAGACCGCCCAGAACGGAGGGAAAAACGTACGCGTGTGAGCGAACGCACTTTCCGACCGGAGATGATCCGTCTTTCCGAAGGATGTCGACGGTGGGCAAGAAATCAATGCAGACTCTGAGCAACGAGCAGCGCGCCTCAAAGGTTTTGGGCATCGTATTCCTCCTGTTCGTGGTGATGTGGTGTCCTTTCTTTATCACCAACGTCACCTCTGCGCTATGCACGAGCTGCGATGGTGAAGTGATTGGCCGCCTCATGGAAATCTTTGTCTGGGTGGGTTATGTGTCATCGGGCATCAACCCGCTGGTCTACACCTTATTTAATAAAACTTTCCGGCAAGCCTTTGCGCGATACATCACCTGCAATTACAAAAACTGCACTAATCACACGCGGGAGTGGCAATCGAGGGCGTCGGTCACGGAGCAAAACTTTGCAAGGATTTCACTGAGAACTTCCGTGGCGGAGAACTCGAAACGCCTCATGAGGCGAGGGATGAAAAACAGCTGCCAAAGCCCGCGGAGGTTCCAGCAAGGAGCGGCACAGTTCGTGTCTAACGGTCTTGCATTGGACACAATGCTTCTGACTGAAAACGAAGGGGGCAAGCGGGAGGAAGATGTCAGCCGTGTTTAGGGATGGCAGGGGAACAAAGGAAACCTTACCGTTTTTGATGTCAGCGCTACCGGGACACGACAACCCTGAAAATCTGAGCCGTCGCTCTCGGGCATCAGGTTTTCTTTAACTCAAGCCAATGTAGCTGTATTTATTTACGATCTTTTTGGAATGATTTGCATCATTGGATAATTTTTCGCAGCTTGAAAAGCAATTTTTTCTGTATTCAAACCCAGCAAGACGACTAATTACTGAACATATAAGAATGAGGGCTGCACAACTGCCTCTATAATTCAATTCTACTTCCACAAAACCACTAAATGTAGGCCATTTAAAGGGACTTAAAAAACAAACAAAAAAATATTTATCAGATGGCAGCTTTCATAGCAAACACCACATACAATACAGTTGATAACTTTAAGTTTGTTGATATAAATACATGAGTATGCAATAAACCATCAAGTCTTTTAGGCCTTTTCTACATGTAATGCAGCTGATGTTTCATATGTTGAAGGGTTCCAAATAAAGACTGTACATTAAATGAAAAAAACTCCTTACAGAATGGACATCGGAAGAAAAAAACAAAACAATGTTTTTGGTGTCACCGACTTAAAAGGTAAATTTTTCTTCCTTGTGGTCCTTGATAAAAGTTAACTTATACATGTGCTTAAAGCAGAGGTCTGTCTGGAAGCAATACCACATGGTGGAGTGGAGGAAGTTACTGTTGGGCCACACAAGGGTTGGAGCTGGAAGTCACAGCACTGTTTTGGTTCAGTAGTTTTTCTAAACACTGGAGATTTACACACGTTTCGTCTTATAGCCAACTGATCACACAGAATTTCTCATACCCTTTTTTGGACGTAACAATGTGGACCCTAATATTTGTACACCGAGTGTGACAAATGACTACAAATATACAAGAAAAAAGTGGAACCAAGTGTATTACCATTTATGAAGACAATAGTTTGGGGATTGAAAAAAGTTTTAAATTTGTGCATGGAGAAGAAACACTGAGGGTGTGCGTTGACACATTTCACTTGCTATTTACACAGTTATATTTTCTCCTCGAGTCAAATAAGCTGAATTTTGTTGAGAACTTCATCAATTGAAGTGTAAACGGTAAATTGAATTCTAAAAGACCAGGCAACGAATGGTAAACAATTCCAAATGTGGCAGATACAGCAAATTAAAAAAATGACTCGGGAAGCTTCAAATGTCAACATAGAAACAAAAAGAGGGCTCATGCAATTACAACAGTATGGGTCTTACCTGAACAAGATGAAACCAATGGATTCGACAGCAGCCCTTCTGACGTCATCGTTCACGTCACTCACCTGATTTAACACAAGCACATGACTGAAATGAGCACAAAATTCTGAAATTCTGAATTAGCACACTTAGCACACAGCATAGGCAATGTGCACCACGACCACATTAAATAAGAACTTAAGCTTGATGAAGGTGCCACCTGCAGGATGGAACGCGCTCACAACACTGAGTGACTAGTGCTCTGGCATTCATGGCGAATAACTCAAATTCTTATGTCAGTTATTTTAAGCCTCTTAACAGTTAACAACATAAACCTAATATTTCTTATGGCGCCACTCCAACTCCATCTGCTTAATTGGAAACATAAAAGTAAAATGTAGTGTTCAAAAATAAACACCAAAAACCACTTACAGCAACATGAAGCAGACGTCGGATAGCCTTGTTGTTCCCCGAGCCGCAATAAGCCATACCAACGGTGTACATACCAGAGCGTCGAAGGATGGGGTCCTGTTATAGACAGTGAGGCAAGGCAGAGCTTTAAAACATTGTGTTTTGACGAGTAACAACCATCGACAGACACCTCAACCTCCTACACATTCTTGGCACAGAGTATGAAGGAAAGCCTTTCGTGTATTCACAAGTATATACAAAAACCAGGAGAGGGATGAGGACAAAGCAGTGATCGTGTCAACATTTGATTTTACATTACACACGCCTTTTAAACTATCTTAATTACAAAAACCCAACTGGCACTTCTGTCTGCAACTTTGATGTATAGATGAGTATTTTTCTATGTGTTTACACGTAAATCGATACATGTGTCACAACATGCCACGAAGACCAAACAAAGCAGCTTGAAAATAAACCCTAACTCACCACAACAGGCCTTACCTTGTCTCTACAAAGGCTTTCAATGAGGGCATCTGCCTCCTCCATGCGTCCATACATCACCATGGCAATACCCACGGCCAGACCGCGGAGGATCTTCTCGTGCTGCGTCTCCTGGGCATAGCCGACCATGTCCTCGATGGCCTGGGCCGACTTTGAGCCCAGCATGACGAGGCCGAGGGCGAGGCCTGCAGCTTCACCTGGGATTTCAGATGGTTTTGTGTTAAGCGAACAGTAAAAAGCATTTCAAATAAATCATTGTTTCTGTGATTGAAAAACTGATCTGACAGAGAAAGTGGGACAAGTCTTGAGAGTCTACAAAAGCACAGTTACATACCAGTGACAGCATCATCCTGATACAGGTTGGACTTAAGGAGGTCGTAAACATCCTGCCTGGCTGTACCCAACGCGGCCAAACCGAGGCCGAGGGCTCCACCGTGACGGACAATCTGTTAACCAGAAATATGGGAACATTTTTTTAATATATATATATAAGTTAAAGGCTGAACTGAAAAACCAATGAGACTGAAAAAAAAAAGAAACTTATTTTTCATTTCATAAGCCACACAAACATGCACTGTATTTATGATTTGAGGCACATGATTCATGATTAAAGACTTTCATGAGTCACATTAATATGAAATCCTTACATCATTGCTGGCGTTCTTAAGCTGACTGAGCAGGTAGTCAATGATGTCGCCACCATGGTTGGCATGAATGAGTCCAAGAGCATACAAGCCTCCTCCCTCCTGGTAGGCGGAGCCAGGGGACGTGTCTTTGGGCAGGTAGGTGGCCATTAACTGGAGAGCCTCCTTCTCGTGGCCCTGGATTAAAATGATACAAGAATATCATGTATGTTAATAAAATATTATTTCTGTATTTGCATATGTAACTGCAATATCAATGTTTTCTGCTAAACATTTGAGTCGATTTTAATCTACCTTGTGGATGACACCAAGACTTGCTGTGGCAGTAAACTTTGCCCAGTTTGTGGCTCTGGCAAGCCACTCCAGGTTTTCTCTACAAAGTCAGAAAAAATATTAACAAGGTCACAGTATTTGATTTAGTTCCAAAACTTGTCCAGGTAAGCTATGAAATGTAAGTCTTTACAGAAGAGTTACCTGAGAAATTGGTCGCTCGTTGTCCCCGTGTGCATGAATGAGTTGGCAATGACCGTGGCCGTGTGGCAAACTGAATTTCGGACCGCATCCTGGGGTGCCAGAAAAAGTCTGTTATTTAAAGCTCATTACGAATAGCAATGAATAGTATGAAAAGCCTTTTTAAATATATCATTATTCTTTTTTTCAGCCAATTGAGTTTTACCTTTGTGTTTTTCAGGATCATTAGATCTGTGTTGTTGTTTCGGATGAGGAACTGCAAGTGCAGCTCAATAGCCATCTCTCCGCTGAGGATTTTTATCATCTTGGCATTCTGGTCTTTAGGCTCATCTTTCTAAAATAAAAAAAAATAAAATAATGCTCAAGCATATGCGGAGTACTCCACCTATAAACACGGAGAGACAAAAGACAGCATGACATGAAAGTGCTGAAGTTAAAATAAGTAATCTTACACTTTCAGTTGGTTTTCCAGCAGGCGAGCTTCCAGCCTTCTCATCTGTCTCCATTGCATCACTGTAACAAAATAAAAAAATACAATGACAGTTTCTGATTAAGTATTTTATTGCAGATATAACTTTAGGCAATGTCTCACAAAAAAAAATTACTGACTGGCTCACTGACCATATAATATACACTACCAGTCAAAAGCTTGGACACTATGAATTTAATGTATTTTATTTCATTCGCATGACTATTGACATTGCAAGTTTTTTCTTTGCTTCGGTATCTATCTGCAGTGTGGAAAGCTAGAAAGGTTAAAAAAAATTGCATGAGAAGGTGTGCAAACCTTTGAATGGTAGCATAGCTTACAAATATAAGATAAGCACCATAGTGACAAATTCTCCTTTTCAGATGCCAGAAATTGCATTTGCAGATGTAAAATACTTTACCAAGATTACAAACCATTCCCTGGGTTTCATCTTAGCCTGTGTATACCAAATGTTTCCTGCCAAGCATTACAGGTTTGAAGTTCTCAATACTCTCTAGGAAGTTTACATGTGTGCTATTAGTGGTGAACTGTGGACATAACACAGGGCTTCAATCTTGGTAATATTATTGTTTGATTTATTCCCCCTCTCACCTATCTTTGTCTGCAGAGGGCACAGTGCCAGTGTTTGTTGAGCCAGGAACGGCGGGGATGGGTGTTCCAACAGTGCGCAGATTCTGGATGACTGAGGAAAGGAACTGCTGGCTGGCACTCTCATACAAGTCAAAGCAGATCTGATAGGCCATCAGCAGGTTGTCCTCCTTCACAAGCTTCTCCAGGATGTCGCTCACAGCTTGTGGGTCATCGAGAAATATGAGGCACTGGAGGAGGTGAAGAAAAAACATGCATGAATTAACTGATTTTACGTTGCGTTAGATATCGTCAGTATCAAATAAAATGTAGGCTTTCCATTAGGAAGGCAATGCATGTAAAAGAGCTGCGTGGTACCTGGCAGACATTAATGAAATCCGGCTTCTCCAGGTTCATGTAGAGCTTAACCAGCACCCGCAGCACCTCATTGCGGAACTTTTTGTTTTGCATCAGGGACATGCAGACCTTCAGACTGTAAGCAAGGAGGCCACTGACGTCGTTCTGTACACGGGGAGAGAAAAGCCATCAGGATGTTTCATCATGACAGTGCAAGCTGTTTCGTGGCTCTGAAATTAGATGTGCATGTCCAAGGGTAAAAGGCAAAATGAGGATCTGCAATGCTGACCGACTCCAGGATGGTCTTCTCAAACATGTCAAGTCGTCGGGTTTCCAGGGCGATGCCGATGGCCTGCTTGTACTTGTGATCGTCAAGGCAACGGAGGAACATCTTGTTGACGATGCCCTCAAGACGAGGGTCGATGCTTTTCTTCTCCTCATCTTCTGGCAACTCAGCATTCTCCACACGCAGCTTGGTGTAATGATCAATGCACTTGGCTAGGAGGAGACAGACAAAAAGGGATTGGAGCAAACAGACTGGAACTGTTTTTTTCCTGTTATACAAAATGACTCACTAGGCATCACTATTGATGTGAAATTTTGAGAAAACCATCTCCACTGATAAGATGCACTAACAGACACTCATTAATAACTGTATTTACTGCAGGTGAAACCAGCTTTTCAGGAGACATCCTCAGTCTTTTCTCCATGTCTCACAAAAGGAAACATTATTTCAAGCTGTAATCTTGCTGAATGGGTGTTAGACACTTACCGATGATGGTCTCCACATACTCTGACTCATCAGTGACATTAAAGAGGTCTCCAGCACCGAGAGCGTAGTTCAGAGATTCCTCAAAAGCTCCAAGATGATAAAAAACCTTTGAGGCCACCAGGGCAGCAAATGCTCGGCTTCGAAAAGTCTCATCTTCATACAGGACCTCGCTGTAAATAATAGACAGATAATTGGTTCCTGGGTGGTGTAATGTAACGTCTTATTTCCATAATATCGCAATTAATGTTAGTTTTTATATCAATAGCACTTACATTTTATCCACTGATCCTGAAATCTCAGCCCAGAAATCATTCACGACAGAGTTTAGCTTGTGAAGAGCAAACTCCTGCAAAAGAAATGCAGATGTCGGACAAATTTAAATATCAGTTATCTGGTAACTTTTGTGACCCTGTCGTTTCACTACAATCAAACTTAAAATTTTCTGTCATCTTCTCAGACATGTGTAAACAGATATTTGAACTGGTAGTGACCTCTGGGCCAACGGAAGGGGTCTGAGGATGTAGCAGCACCCTCTGCTGACGAAGGGTGGCATGGAAAAACTTTGTGACTAATGGGCCATCTGAAAATCTGTTTTTTTATTTATTTATTAACATCTGCATACAGCGGGTGGACCCATTGAATTAAAAAAAAAAAAAAAAATCTGTGGCTGCTGATCATTTTAAAGTAATATTAAAATGAAAAGATCCAAATATTTAAAAGTTAAAGGTACATCTCATATCTTGAGTGTTATGAAAACGGACTTAATTCTTTCAAAGCATCTAAAAAGAGTCAAACTACAAATATAAAGTGGACGTACTTTGTGTGCGCAATAACTTTACCATTTTATCACAAGTTGCCATGTAGGCATTTTGTTCTTTAACATTTCTAAACCCAAAACAACTTTTGACTGTCACAGAAAACATGTCAAGTTTGTGACCTCTGCCACTTTTGATGTGAAGATGTTGAGTTGCTATTGAGAAGATATTAAATTGAGTTTGACAGAGAAGATTGTATCATTGGCTTTGCTTAGGGCCATCAGTTTGAAATTGAATGTGCATTTTGGGGGAAAAAAATAATCAAAAAGTGCACCTCTTTAACTAAGTTGTGTACACATTTCTACACAACACCCACCCATCTGACATCGAAAGGGCTTTTGACAAAGATTCACATTTTTAACATATCTGGCAACTAGGTTTTCCTTGAGACCACCGCTTACCTTGAGCTGTGGCTCCTCTTCATCCAGGAGAGAAATGATTCCAGCTTTTTATTTTTATTTTAAGAGAGAAATTATATTAGTTATGCACTCGTATAACGTTTTATCTATCTATCTATCTATATATCCATCCATCCATTAAAAAAAAAAAACATCGACACACATTTAAGTCAGCAGGTTCATTAAATAAAAACGTACACATCAATTTTTGTGTCTTGAACAACGATCAAATTACCAACAACTTGGCCCAATACTAAGTTTTATCTAGAGTAAGAAAATAGTTTAAAATTTATCCTACATGACAGTAACTGAAATGATCTGTAATTGTTTCTTTAACAACATTACAGTAAAGATACATTTACCTTGCAGTTTAGCATCTGACTTTTTTTTTTTTTTTTTAGACTACATGACACACACACACACACACACACACACACACACACACACACACACACACACACAGCTAACTTGCCTACCGGGGACGGACAGATAGCATTAGTAGTGATAGAATCTATATAGGGATATTATATTTACAGAAATAAAAATAAGGAGGGAGCTTCACTATTGTGTCTATTTTAATAAATTTAAGACCAATCACTTGATATGGGCGCAACGACAAGCCCTACATTAGCTATGTGACTCAGCTAAATCAATGGCAGACAGCTAAACCTACGGCTAGCAAAAGACACGAACCAGTACTTACCAGCAGACGTTATCATGTTTGGCTGTTTCGTCCCACCTGCCCCAGAAACGTGACTTAATGTTGAATGCGCGAGATTTTTTAAACAGAAAATATTGCTGAATTGTTAGTATTCTAGGAAAATATATCTCAGTAAATGCAGCGCCCCGCTGCTGCGCTAACTTCTTTTTGTCCACTGCCGCAACTCCCCTTCCAAAGGACCAAAGTGTTAGCTGCCCCTTTCTCGCCTGAATATAAAACTAATAATAATAATGATGATGATGATGATAATAATGCAACAAAATATTCACCGATAATTTGGTTGATAGTTTTTTTTTTGTTTTGACTGTAATATTGCATTTTCCATCTTATTTCGATGTACTTTTGAGACGTGTGAATACACTCAACACGATTTATGGTCTGGCTTCTTCAAACGTACTCAAGTGCGATGAATCCTTCTGCGCCGACTCGTCACTGACTGGCAAAATTAGTCAAAAACACGATTAACGAATAGTCGAATAGTTTCGTGTGTCATGTGTGCTATGAACAGTGGTATATTTTAAGTTTGATTTCTATTACTTATTACATTTTATACATTTGCAATGAATGACATTAGACATCACACCTAGTTGTCAACCTCCCGTAGTCGTCCCTTAGTTGCCAACCGGTAGTCGGGGCACTAGTGACACACTGCCACAAATTGAGCCAGCCCTTTGGAGTGTCGAACCACAGGCCTGTGATGACCATGGCTCAGAGCACTGCGGGAGGTGTTCTTTATTTTTCTGAAGGAAAGTTGGCAACAGTAATCAAACCATGGGCCTATGGTTCTATAAACTATTTTTTTATGGCTACATAAAATCAATGTATTGGCATTAAAAAAAAAAATAAATTACAATTTTGATTAGGTTCAGTGTAAAATAAATTAAATATACTTAATGGTACATGAGCCGTGGGGCAAAATTCTTCAATAACAATCTTCAACTCTTGATGAAAATGAAAACAAAATATGTAAGTGATGTATAAAATAATATTCTGTTCATTTTCCCAAAAGAATGCCAAAAGAAATATCTGTTAAACATCCAACCCGAAACATCACCACAAATGCACACTCCTTGGAATTCAAACATCTTTATTTACGAACGTATATTAATCTTGAAAAAAAAAAAGAAGTAGCAAAAATATGTAACACCTGAAAAAAGTCACATAATCAGTGTTGTAGCAATCATCTAAGGCACATAATTACAAGTTAAAGTGTGTGTGTGTGTGTGTGTGTGTGTGTTTGGGGGTGATGGATGCTGATAGGGTTCACAAGTGGCAATATGTCAAACAACAAACACAGCTGACTCCTTTTTCTAAAGTACAGTATAACCTCACTTGAAGCATCTAATTACCATTATTCATCAGAAATGGAAATTTTGTGATTCATGCATTCACATTCAGAGAACTGCTGAGCAAATTAGTAACCAGATGGTACTATAATGCTGAGGGCTCCAGAACAGCCATTTTCAAGCCATTTTCGACAGATGACAAATATTCAGTTCATCTTAGATCTCTGTTAATCTGAAAGGTCAAGAAATTTCTTTCAGTAAATAAAAGACAAACAACTAGTTTAAATAAACTTCTTTCTTACATATACCCGTGGACTGTGTCACTATGACACACACAAAATGTGACAAGCAAATAAAAAGATGGCAAGAAATCTGATGACAGCGACACATACAAGCACTATGAAATAATACCTTAATAGGCCAATAGATCTGTCCTACACAATGTGATTGACTAAACAGTGAGAGTGTTATCATGGATAGTCCTCCATTCAAAGATCACATGTCAGGCCATCATTAACTGTCTCCAGCAGCTGCATCCTCATCCACAGGAGGGTTGGCAGATATGGGCTTGGTCTTCAGGGGGATGCTTTCCTCTTTACTGCCGCTGTTTTCTGAAGAAAAGGCAAAAGAGTCAGTAAAAAAAATAAATAAATAAGTGGACCTACCAAACAAATAATTACATACTATGTATTAAAATGAGACTGGTATGATGAAAACTGGTTCAGTTGTGTTAAGTCATACCAGGCTATAAATAAGCACTGTGCTAAAGGGCTGCCGATCACATCAATCACGTTATCTGCCTAGTGCGTTTAGGGTGTGGCTTTTAGTACTTCAGTCGGAAGTATTCAGTAGGATAAATTTAAAATGAGGATGAAAAATTAAAAACGAACAAATGAAACAAAAATGCAAAATTATGTACGATTGTGCAGGTACCTCTTTCCTTGCTGGCTGAATTGTTGGCCTGGCCTCGAGTCCCTCTCCTCCTGGGCCAAGAAAAACACTGGAATGGCCAGTAAATTGGGTTCCCTCTATGTCGGGTATTTTCTGAAAGGCAGTTTAAAGAGTTTAAGATTTTGGCAGCTTATCTGAGGGCCCGACTGTCCCATGAATAGTTCTTTTGTTCCGTGGCCTTTGTAGGCCTGGCTGGGAAGAGAATTGTGTGGTCTTGTGAATGTCATGGCTTGACCTGGGGCACAGTAACCCCCTGGCACTACGATGTTTTCCAAATGAATGAGTTTTCTCTTCCTTTTCAGTGAGTATGTGTGTTAATTTCATTCGCCAGCAACAACGCCTTATAGGACAACGCTAACTTGGCAGGTGACCGTTGACTGAAATATTTAGGCATTGAGTTAATATCTATTTTTTTTTGGACTGTGACATTTTATGCACCCAGGTAAACAAACTAGGGTTCAAACTTCACGTTGTCTTGCTGGCTTGCCGTTTGAGCAATCATAAATGACACACACACACACACACACACACACACACACACACACACACACACACACACACACACACACACAGAGGAAATGACACGCTAGTTCATACACCTGCTGTTTGAGACGAGCGTATGACTCGGCAGGCGTTCCTCTTGATGCCGAGCACGCTGGCGTCAGCGGAGGGGATGTAGGTGCCGACCCACACCGTCTCCGCCGAGTGTCTGTGGAAGACGGAGCGCAGCAGCAGCTCCAGAAGCTGCGCGCATCGGCGAGTGTCGGCGCTCTCCTCGCTGGCGCCGATTAATCCAATCAAAGCCGGCCGGGCGATTGAGGCGCGCCTGGTGCGCGCCTTCACGTCCTTCAGGATCTCCTTAAGGCACACGTGGTTGGGGATTTTGCTGAGGTACGTCTCCCTGAAGAGGAACACGATGACGGGGGAGTCTATGGCTCGCTGGGAGCAGTGAGCGCTGGCTCTCGTCGCCGCGCTCCTCTGCACGCTGCCGTTGCACGTCGACAGTTGCTCCTTCTCCTCCGCGCCCTGCGAGTCCTCGAGGCCGACCGTCAGCGCGGCGTCGCTGCCGTTCGGCTGCTTTGCACCTACGGTGTCGCCGCGGCGGCTGCGAGGGGCGGCAGCCGAGAGGAAGCGGGCTTGCAGGCTGCCTTCCGCCAGGCTGCCTGGGAACATGTCGCGGATGAACTCGTGCACCATCTCGGCGCCGCTCTCGTCCTGCTCGTCCTTGTCGCTGAGGGGCTCGCTCACCAGATAGATCCGCTCCCTGCCGCCGATCTGAGCCACGGTCTTCTGGAAGTCCGCGTCGTCCTCGGGCAGCGTGCCCTCCAAGGGTTCCGCCATCCTGTCGCAATCGCGAAGAGCCGCTGCTATTGACACCGAGGCGTCAGGCCGCACACTCCCACCTTCATGGCCAGTCAAGTGCGCTTAAAACTACCTCATGGTCATCACACGGTCCAGCCCGGAGGGCGGCGCTGAAGCCTAGACGTGCTTTTCTATTGGGGTTTTTCTAAACAGCCGGGCGGGGCCGCTCCTCGGCGATTGACACGTCACAGGCTTGATATGAGACGATGACGCTGAGCTGTGATACACAGGTGACCTGCGAGGTACCGAGTCTAGGTTATGTTGTCACGTGACGAACCTAAGGATGGAGATCGTCGTGCAGGGGTCTCTCTCTCTCTATTCCCACTACTCTCATTGAAAACAGGCCTGGCTCCTTTCCAATGTTGTAGATGCCTTGCTGCTCCAAGAGGGGAGAGAAACACAGAGAGGGCAGACATAAGTACCAGCTTCAACCACAAGAGTTCTCTTTATACAAAATGCTCTTTTGCCGCGAAACAATGGCTCGATAAGCTTCAGCAGTACCTGCCTTTAGTTGTAGGGGAGCCAGGAATGCCTTTCACCCTGAAAACCCTCCCATCAGCTGCACGTTGAGTTGTCTGGACGTTAATCTTTTAATCCACACAGGCCTGTTCTTTGATTAATGGTCGCTGTCAGTCTGAAATGTCTCCGATTTCATGAGTCGGAATTGAATAACTGTAGTCTGTGTGTGTGTGTGTGTGTGTGTGTGTGTTTACCAGAGCTTGTCTTACTAAAATGGCCTTCAACCTTTAGACTGGCTGAACATTGATTAGTTGGGAGGTGTGTTTGTTGTCTGGCTCAACAAAGCCTCCGTGCAGTTGAGTAATCATATCCATGCAGGCATACAATCCCACACAGGTTCATACACATGAGTTCATTTTCCTACAATCATTTCCTGAACACATAAACGGACCAGATAAAAGTTGTAGCAGCTCAGTATAAATTCACACACTAACACTGACAATGTGAGGAATGTTTGGTTGTTGCTAGAGACTGTCAGTGGCTATCAGTGCCTTTTGGTCCATACCATGAGAGGGATTGGCTTTCAGCTTTCTGTGACATGGAACCTTAAGAAGCAAACTTTGCCTGTTTATTGCGACCAATCTTTGGTAATACTGACCTCTCTGTACAGGACGTGGAGCAGCTGAGGGTCAAGGTGCTCGCGTGGACCACTGACTTTGATCCGAAGGCCCAAACGAACTGTGAAAAAAAGTTTAACGATTTTTGACTGAAATAGAAAACGCAGATCATTTCATGCTATGGTCCAACAAGTCAATATAACATTGATATGATAACATCCAGAGTTTTTTTTTTTTTTTTTTTTTTTAGCTTTAAGAAACATATCTTAGTTGTGATGTGCACGCACATCACAAAAGATGAAAAATGCATTTTTTTACAATCACAATCAGTTCATAACATCAGTACATGGACAGTTTAATATTAGTTACACAACGATATTAGGTTCTACTTGATGAGAAAATCATTGTTTTATCTCTTAGGTAATTATCTATGTTGCCAGTTTGGTTGGTGTTGTATTTGCTCCTCTGGCAAGGTCAAATCATTTGTTCTTTATAAATTGTATTCTCTGAGACTATTTTCTTTGACAGCTGAGGCTGATATGCTGCATCACCGCTTGACTTATACGGGCGAGCTTTACAACAACAACAACAACAACAACAACAACAACAACAAAATTCACCTGTAATTTTTTTGTCAGACAACAGATCCCTGAGAGAGGAGAGGTGAGCGGCAGTCAAAATCTTTGGTGGAAAGTCGTCAGTGTCTGTGAAGGAGCTTTTCTCTCTGACATAGTTTCCCGTCCTGGTGTCCTGCAGACTCAGTGACTTTGGTAAACCTGTGGAGACATAACCAATCAGGCATTTAATTATTCCTTTAAAAATATGAATATTGTTTACTAAAAATACATTTGCAACATACAGTGCCAGTCACAGGTTTAGACATACGTTCTTTTTCAGTGATTATTTTCCTTATTAGGGTTAGTGCTGCTTTAATGACACCTTTTCAGACATTGAATGAAAAGATGAGTCCATACGTTTGACTGATACTGCACCAGTGACTCTTTGTTACTGACAGAAAAAGATATATATTTTTTAATGTATTTATTTTTTGCTGCCTCTTGGCCAGGACTCCCTTGGAAAAGAGTTTTTTAATCTCAATGGGACTTTCCTGGTAAAATAAAGGTCAAATTGGAATGTGTATGTAAACTAATATACTGATGAGCCTGCTCATACTCTCCGAAGAAGTGCATGAAAAATGCCATGTCAGATTTTAAGTCTCTCTGGAATTGTTTGAAAGAGTGGAGGAACTTTCTTACCAACACACGACGGTCCGATAATCAACAGTAGGATCAATCGATAAAAGGCAACCATGATCCATCTTTTAAACAGCATTTCTCCCGAGCAAGCTTTGAGGTGGTTCGCTGATGAGAAGGTCTGGGAATGAAATACTCTGATGACCTGGTCTCAACAGAAGAATAGTGGGTGTTAAATTCCAGCATGTTTTTGTGTTTCTTACAAAAGCCTTTGCATAGGGGGAGTGGTGGTTTCATGTTGGGAAACTCCAGAACTTTTCAGTTCTGCATGATATTTTTAAACCATATCATGTGACCAATTGCACGAAATAAGCAGTGTGAAATAGCACTCATATTTCAATATTCCTTCCGAACGTATACTCGTGATTATTTTTTTTCATGCCCCCTCAGTTTCGTTCGTCCCAGTTTTTCATTTTCTCTTCACTAACCACTAGATGGCAGGCTTGCATTACAAATTCAGCAAGCTAAATTTCAAGCAAGTAGTTGTTACGACGCCGTTTCTCCACCAGGTGTCACTGTCTACCCACTTCTGGTGATCATCGCGACGTTCTGAGAGAGTACAACGCTGCAGTCACTCAAGTGGTGGGAAACCCTCGTCTGTCATGATGACATATGTCAGGGGCAGCACAGTGCGCCACCAAGTGACAGTCCCACCAAGCTGACTCACTGTCAGCGCGTCACAACACAACGAAGTCTCTCTGGGAGATGGGGACGCGGAGATGACGAAGAGAAGAAGAGTATTTCCGCGGTGACGTTCTTTTACGGGAGATCACGTCACTCGGAGGAGAATGTCCTGGCTGCGTGCGGAAACCACAGCGCCATCTGTTAATGCTTTGCGATATAGTTTCCCTGGTTAAGTGGCTGATTTGTACATTTATTGCCAGAGAGTGTTCAAACCACACAGAGGTCATTACAACTTACATCAAAAGATGTTTTTCAGCTCACAACAGTCCATATCCAGCCACGGCCTCGCATCAGATGCAGGGAATACCCCGGCAGCCTGGGGAGTCTTCAGGCATGCAATCTGGAAAACACCGGACAGTGTTGGATTTGCTCCTGTGTCCCAGACCTCTGGGAAGATCACGCTCTGTGTTAGTCACCCACTGTTGGTTTAGAAGAGCCCCCCCGCCCCCCCCCCCCCTGCTGTGCAGGGCCGACTTGGAAAATGGGGCTTCACGGTGATGGGAGTTATCTTTGTACGTACGGAAATATGATTTAACTTTCTCCACATTTCAGAGGAGAGTGCTTGAGGCTTCCCTCACGCAGGGTTTCTGATGTTTTTCAGACAGCTGCTATGAAACACACTGGCAAATAGTATATACACAAACGTGTCTGTGTGTATCTGTGTGCGCGCGCGCGCGTGTGTGTGCATACATACATACAGAAAGTACTGAAAATTGCCTCCTTTTTGGCCTCTCCACAGCATTAGCATAAACATTTCTGCATATGTGCTCATTTACTGAAACAAAGTCAGAGAGGTTAGCGCTGCTCAATATTCTGCTGTTAGAAATTGATTAGAAATATGAGTTTTATGCAAAATTTTAATGTAATCTTACTGCAAAGATTTGCAGCCTCTTGTATCCAACATTTTGCCATAAGACCAGATCAAAAAAAAAAAAAAAGGGCAGTTGTGACTCTCAGCACAATCTCAATTTGTGTCCATTAATTGTAGCCAACCGTTAACCCTACTGATGAGAGAGATCTCCAGGAAAGTTTATAGCGCAGCGATAGAAATACGCAAACGCACAATGTTCTTTTTGTTCTGTGCAGGTACACACAGAAGGACGGAGAGGTCAGTGGGTTACAAGTTAACTTGAAAAGAGGGAAAACACAACAACAAGTGTCCTCCAGGAGCCCTGCGACTCCTCCACCCGCCCCCTCTCACATCACGTCCCGAGACATTTACAAAGCCAAACAGTCCACTGTAAGCAACTTTTCCAGGCTAGTAAACCTGAACACAGAGCGCGACGTGGATAAAAACACCTTGAATGCATCGGGCTAAACTCACAGAGCGTGACAGGTCAGAGGTCACCGAGCTCCTGAGCTTTTGTGGCACAACGGCTGCTTTGAAAGAACTCAGCAGCTGAGGAAAACATGGCAAAATGATTTCAGTCAAACGTGCATTAAGTGAATTGTTTTATTTGTAACAGCAGGTGTATGATGTTTGATAAATCTATTTTAAAAAAAGGATTTAGAATAGGACAAAACTACATGATTAAACTTTGCCTTCTATACAACAGTTTTGCAAACTCAAAATGAGTCACACTCTCTTTTGTTTCTTTCAGTGCTCTCAGCCAGTTGTGCTAAAGAGACATTACATTCACACATACAAGGAGATGAACACACATTTTAATAGTTGGTGCAAGGAAACTAAGATGTCAAGGTGTGATTATAAGATGCTTGGCTCTTTGGCTTTGGCTCTTAATAAATAAACACATTTGATGTCCCCAAATCAGGCCATGGTGTGACAAGAAACTCTGCACACACATTACCTCACACAGCAAAATTCATAGTTTTTCAACAAAAAAAAAAAGGTTTGTGTTAAGGATTTAGATGAAGGCTGCAATTGGAGAACTTCTAAATAAAATAGGAAAAAATGCGATAGAAACTATAATCTGCATTAGCAGTCGAGCAACGTTGTGGAGTTTCTGAAACACTGCTATGAAAAGAAAACAAGGACATCACAGTGGCGGGGTGATGGTCTTGTTTTCAAATGAATGTACATTTCATTCTGCCACCTTAACAAAACTCACAATGTCGGAGGACCTTCAGCTGTGCTACACACACAAGCTTCATCATGCAAATCTTGCAGACAAACAAAAGACCACGATTTGAAATGCAGGCCTTTGGCCGCATTAATTGAATTATCCTCCCTGCTCTGCAAGCACAGAGACACACCAAGAATGGAAAGAGTGAGAAATAGGCGAAAAAAGGGGCGGGTGGGTCGGTGTGGTCATTCACTTTAAAGAAAATATCTGGACAATCGTACAACATTTTCAAAGGCTTTTATTTCGATCTGTGGTAAGCAGGCATGAAGTTGTGGATTGCACAGTGTCCCAGATGCCCAGTTTCTCTCTAGTCCCCCAACATCTGAAATTGGGTTGAAAATGAGGAGAGAACACGTGTGGCAACACCACTAATTTGCCAATTACTAATACTAATTGTTGCCTCCTGACGAGAGGTTAAGAAGACAAATCAGAGGCTCCCCGGGTGCCGCTGCCTGGCTCCCTACCAAAGTGTCATCCATTCTGCGGTCTAATCGAGTTATCATATCAACAAATCTCCCGTCGGGGCCCCCACGGTTGACACGCGGAAAAAAGACACACCCAGAGGGCAACAAATTTTTATCAGCAGGAGACTGGGTGGAGGAGTCGGCCTGCTGGCAAGGCATAAAGCTACCTGCAGTTGTTGGTCAGCGAGAAGTGGACTCCTGGACAGTCCCTAAAACTAAGCATGAGAACGGGGGGGTCGGCGGACACACAGAAGGCATATTATTTAACACGGCGCACAATAGCGCGCGGGGAGCACAATGTGGCATCTCGCAGACACTGGAGGGGAGGGGTGCAGCGAATGAGGACCCCCTGTGGTGGCGTGAGGGGACGGGAGGTCAGGGTTTAAGAGGCACGCCGGCCTCGCCTTGGGAAAGGGTTAATATACTGTTAATCTGAGGTCAGAGATGCCCCGTCACACTCATACATCACGGCTGACAGCCCCAATCAGTGATGACATCCAGCATGTTTCCTCGGCGCCGCGAGTCAGCGGCGGAAACGATGGAGAGGCTCAATCGCAGTGACTGCAGAGGCCTCAGCACTGATGTGATTTGATTAGATTTGAAATCTTCACTTCGAACGGGTAAACAGTGACACTGAAACAAACCCAAACAAAGAAAATGTCGATAATGATGAAATAGATGGTGGATAAGTCAACAAAAGAAACAAAAATGGGAACGCTTTATATTACAGTCCATGCATTAAGCATTAGTTGATAGGTAATAAGTACCCCATAAGATGCTTATCAACAACAAGCGTTAAAAACACTGACTTAATATAGTTAACATGAGACAACCATGCACTTGTTAACAGTTAATTGTGCTTTTTGCGGCTATCGGATCTAAAGTGAGAACAACGCCTTGTTATGGCTAATAAATGGTTTATTATATCTTTATTAATGACTAAAATTGACATTGACCTGATGAAATTGGAAGAAAAAAAAATTGCATAAACCAACTGTTCCAAAGACGGCCAAAATAGTTTTGATTGGTGCGTGAGGCATGAAAGTTTACTTCTTACCTATTCACTGATGCTTCTTACAAGGACTGTAATATAATGTGTAAAAATGTAAAAATGAAATGAAACATGCTTAAAAAAGGAATTGGAAGAAACGCAAACTTATATGCTGGGGGTACACTCCTACCCCCAATCTCTACTCCTTCGCAATTCTTGTTTTATATGAGTATCAGTATAAATATAATAATTATAATACCAGTATAACCCATCGTTATTGCTTCAATATACACTAATACAATAACACCCATTTACAAATCATCAGCCCTCTATCCTGAAGTAGAGTGAGAGTGAGTGTGCAGGGACAAACACCAAAAACAAGGCATTTTCAGTTTAGCGTGAGAGCCTGCGTGCAGGCCAATGAGTGGCCGCGTGCGCGTGTTTTGTGCTGGAGGTGCTGATGATGCACGGAGGCATGAGAACAGCCATTCCCTGGAAGCACGGGGGCGTCCAGATAAGCCGATAACAGCGGGGGATCTGGCTCAGCTCGGATGCAAATGTTTGACACACTCTTTCACCGTCCCATTGTCTGTGCGGGCCGGGCAAACTTACATATCCGCAGGCGCACAGTCACACACACACACACACACACACACACACACACACACACACACACACACACACACACACACACCACCTTATGACTCGGCCCCTCATCAACAAAGCAGATGAGCAGCTGAGATGCTGTCGATAAGGCTTTGTTTTGTTTTTGCGGCGGCCGCGATAAGATTTTTATCCCGGCAGCGGAGCCGAGCCGAGGACGGACTCTGTAAACCAGGAGAGGAGACGAAGCTCTGACCCGCCGCCGCCGCCGCTCGTTTATCCCTCTTCCGGGCGCCATTAATCGAATTAGCTATTCATCGGAAAAGTTTGAGAGTGCACCGAATTAGTCTCTCCGCTCTGCTACCTCTCAGTCTTCAAGGGCCTCGGCGGCGGTGTGCTGACCGCTCCCCATTGTGCCTTCGCTGGCATGTACGAGTGGGAAAGGGCTGCGAGGGGAGAGGGGACAGGGCAGGTATGGAGCGGCACAGAGGGGGGTGACCTCTGACCTCGTGCTGGAGAGGGACTCGTGTGTGTGTGTGTGTGTGTGTGTGTGTGTGTGCAGCAACACAATACTTCCAGCGCGCAGCCCTCAGTGGCTGCCTGCTGCTCCCCACAATGAAGACCATTGCCGGGGTCTCCCCGGGCAGAAAGGCCCCCTGGAGCGCCGGCTGCCATCCGGAGGTCTTTCAGCACTTTTTCTCCTCGCTACCTCCGGCCCGTCGTCCGGAATGAGAGGAGAGAGAAAAAAAACCCCTCAATAACGGCGGAGATACAAGGGGAACAATGGCCTTTAGAGAGGGCATCTTAACCCGCAACAAACAGTGTCAACATCTGTGGGGGGCAGCGGACGGATAGATGGACACTGTGTCTGCCGCACACAGAAAAGGGCCCTTTCCTCGCGGCCAGTCACACTATAAAGGGGGCTACAGTGTTGTTTTGTCGCGCGTGAGAGGGATTTGCTCGCCGTCCCTTTTCAGCCACAAGTTCAGACGCTCGGCGGTGCTGGTGGAAGCGATTTTTGTCTCGCCGGAGAGAAGCAAAGCCTGCAGAGCCACGGGCCTTTTCTTTGCCGGTGGCCCCGGCTCTTTTGGTGGGGTGAAAAGATTATTGTCGTACACATGCAGTGGAGAAACGCATCAAAGTCGGCGGGGAGCGTGGCCCGGATTGAGGGAGCGAAGGGTTGCTGTCGCCGGGGGTGGGGGGGGGGGGGGGATGAACGCGGTCACATGCGGCGCTGCGTGCGGCGGCGGCGGCCTCACACAAGCCCAGACGCGTGGGAGTGTATTGGATTCTCATGGGCCGTCTCGGGGGAAACACTGTCCCCCTTCCTTCCTTCTTTCTTTCTTTTTTTTTTTTTTCTTTAATATCGCATTTGCTCTCAAATGTGTGGTCTCCTCTCATGTGAACACGCTGGAGGCATAAAGGCCCCGTTCATCTCCTCGCCTTTGCGTCGAACCAACGTTGAAAAGGCTTCATTCACTGAGCCCTGCCGTCTAACTCCCACTCATCCCAATTTATCAGTTACCGCGAATTTGGGCCTAACTGGGAGCTTGTGGGAATCCAGGTGCTTATCATTAATGCCGCTCCGCTGTGGTTTATGAGGATACGCCGGGAGGAACTATGTGTCATGTTCCGGCATGTCTGTGAGAGGTTCGCCCAAAACCGTGATGTCGCTATCCAGACACACGCACACACGCCCGCACATGCGCCCCGCACATATGAAGAGGAGCGCACGCCTGTGGCGAGGCTTCTGGAGACTGTCTTTTGTGATGCTGAAATGTACAGTGACGCAGGAGGTTAAAAATAGCAGGGACGATTAAAGTTTTCCTCGGCGGCATGTGTTTTCGCTCAGATTATCATAATGTTGTGATATAGGAAGCTGCTTTCAACTCGGCCAGAAAGAGTATGAAGTTTCACGTTTGAATTTGGGGGAAAAAAAAAAAAAACCTCACTCGCACACGTTTCGAAAACCATCAAAGGGGGAGAAGAAAATGGGTGGGATGACAAACAAAGGCCGCCTGTGGCTTACTGTATCATTTTAGATCTAAATCCCCCAGAAAAACCACATCCTGAAATCTGACTGTCTCAACAAATGTAAAGGCCTGATTGGACTTCCTGCCTTAAGTATTAGAGGCACAAAAAGTCACATTCATGCTCAGATCAAAGCACGAGTTCTGTGGGTGTCTGGGTGGACAGAGAACTGAGTTCAGCTACTTTTTTTCCCTCCACATTCTACATCTCGGTTGTATGTCTGTTGGACCGCCTCTTTCCTTTTCCTTATTTTCTAAAACCGTGACAGTGAGAAAATTGGTAACAACCCAAACAACTTCATCGAGATAATTCGTCAAGGATGTGAGGTCACATACTACTCCTCGGAACAGCGGAGACAGAGCCAGGAAGAACCAGCTACAGATGACACTAACTTTCTGAAACCGCAGGCATGCAAGCACTAACAGAACATTAATACATTCCTATCAACGGGGCACACGTCTTTCTTCGACAAGACTTTGATCTGCAAAATTTGTTCCCATTAATGGGAATCTCGTTTCACTCTTTTGGCACACTGTCTTACGAGAGCACCAGGACATTTCCTGTTGCATCTAGGCGGTAAGAGGATGGCCACTCTAATGAGTGAAAGGCCTGTGAAAAAAAAAAAAAAAAGTTATTTGGGGATCTTTAGTCTCTAAGGAAGCTGCGGGTGGCGACGAACGCCCGCAGGCCTTTTGCTTCTCAGTGAACCGGTGGGTAATGTTCATTAGCGGACCTGTGGAGAGAGCGAGGCCATGAATGCAGGCCAGACTTTTGTTCCGTCACTCTACGCCAGGAAGAGGTCCAGTAACATTAGATATAGCTGACCTGAAGTGAATGTCGGCCTCGGCCGGCAAGAGAGGGCAGCGTGGCGGGGGGTGAGGAGTGAAGGGGAAGCATCACCCTCCAAAATGATAATCTCTTGTATTCTTTCCCCCATGGTGTCCCCATCATTGCTTAAGCTACTTATTGTCAAAATACAAATTATTGCATAGTGATGCACCACAGAGACACGCGCGCACACCCTGACACTTCTTGCTGTCAAAGAAGACGCCTACAATATCTGGGCTGTGTTGAACTCATCATCCACTTTGCATGAAAGTGACCTAATGCGGGTTTTTCATAGTTTTTTTTTTCAGTCATTTGAGTGGGTGAAAAAAAGAGGACTAGAGCAACACCTTTATTTTGACATGGCAACAATCCCCGCCCACTTCAATTATCCAGGGACTCCAGGGCGTGGACCTCCACGTACCAAAGCTGGCGTTCAATACCGCAAGGGTGTTGGGGGGTGTGGGAGGGGTTTGCGGTCAAAGGTCACTGACAACACCTACACAAATTTAGTGGTCATGATGACTGCGAACGGCAAAACTGTAAAAGCCCGTCAGTGGTCGGGAGGAGAATCTATAAATGCAGCGGTTGTTTTCCGGGGGGGGGTTTAACGCGGCGCAACAAACGGCAATTTGAATGCCTGAGCATGACAACCAGTCCAATCACCCGCTTCCTCTCCTCCCCTCACCCCGCCCCCCCCCCCCCCGCCTCCGAGGCAAGCCACACTCGCAATTTAATGGGTGTTCACACAAGCTTAAAATACATACAGCGTCAGAGTCGGTCCTAAAACCACAGCGAGCGCAGCAGACCTCCAACCCCATTAAGGTGCAACCTAATGAGGCGGGCGTACCGTTTCTGGGCATGTGTGGCTCACACCTGGACCAGCTGCCAGCAATAAAGCGCTGCCAGCCGCTGTCAGGGACTATCAAAGCACCTTGCGGGCGAGCATCTTTCTTCCTTCCTTCGAAATCTCCAGCGACGCCTCTAAAATTGACTTAACAGCATCCTCCAATAATTGCTCTCTTTACCTCCGACGGGCCTTCCGTGGGGCGCACATGTGTGCGTAAAACTGGCACGACAGCACAAAAATGCTTTCGTATTGAAATGCGCACTCGCAGGTGGGCGGGAGCAAACAGATTCACTCCCTTTGCACCCCCCCCTCACCCTCCCCCTGCCCAGTGGAGGGGAGGGAGGTAGCGCTGGGGAGGCTCATCTGGCAGATCGTCAGCGTTAGGATGATTTGCTCGTGTTCAGCGTTGTGGGGGTGCGGAGGGAGGAAGAGAGTGAGAGAGAGAGAGAGTCTTGGCTCTCCTCACGGTCATATTCACACAGTTAAACGTGGGAGAACATGTTTGTGCAGAGGCAGCACCGGAGGCCCAAGGTGCACCGAGTTATTTTCTTTCCTCCCCTTTTTAAGGACGGTGATCTCACTCATAATTAGCATACAGTCCATGGACCATGATTGCAGGCTGGCTCCGCCAAGATGAAGCACTGGCTGAGATGTGCCTCGTAAAATTGCCTAAATGGAAAGACTGGCCGGCACCTTCGCCAAAATGGCTAAAATAATGAAGATTTGTCAAAATGATGTGTCGTCATTCCCGAAACTAGCACTTGTCAAGGGGAACAACAGTGTGCAGGGAAGAGTGTTCCCGTCCGTCGCAGAGTGGGACTGCGTGAAATAACTTTGGAGCGCTGTGTGGTTCAGAAAAGTAAAAGAAAAAAAAACAAAACAAGAAATAAAGGAACCATGTATTTGTTGGGGAGTTTTTAACTCCATGCCAGTTTTCCTGAGTACCTGTTAGCTTGAACACAATCAAACACTGTCCCATAGACAAATATAAAACAATAATTAATACATGGCTGCTAGGGCCTGCTGGGACCTGTTAAAGCTCTTTACACCTTCATCAGGGTGTCAAGGGAATCAAGTGGTGACGCGTCTAAATAGCAATCAGCATAAAAACAAACAAACCAGGAATATTCACAAAGATATTTTCAAAAATAAGACAAGAGAAAAGAGCATATAGGATGGAAGAAAAATACAAAAGTTATTGGACTAATGTATAAATAAAGTGTGTAGCACACTGACCGTAGGTATATCATATGTTGTTGTTTTATCTTGCCATGTATATGTGGCTCACACGTCCAAATATTAGTGCAACAAATGTTGAGGTTCATGTTTAGACCAAACACCTTTCTGCTGCTTGTCTGACAGTCGGCACAACATGGTGAAGCCCTCCCACTGGACCCTCCACAAGCGGAAAACAAACACTGACAATTATGTGCAAATGTTATTTGACTCTGATCTGCTCACAGCAGCAGCTCTCCTTGGGCATCCTCTGTCCTCAAGCGCACGTCAACACGAGGAAAAGGTTGATTGAGTAAGTACGTGTCAGGACGGTGTGTGTGTGTGTGTGTGTGTGTGTGTGTGTGTGTGTAAAAGAGCATACAACCGTTACGTATACATCTATAAGGACGACCAAGGGAAAACTTCAGCGTGCCGGTAGCCGAGGTGAGGTCTGGACGTGCCAAGAGTTTTTGTTGTCAGCGAACATGGGGATTCCACTGTGTGGATATATTTGTGTTGCCCTGGAAGCCAGGCAGCAGGGGGTTACTGTGGTGCTTTGGGCCGGAGCAGAGTTAACAGCTCATTAACACCAATTCATTACGGGCCACTTCTCCCTCCATCACGGAGCGCTGCATTAAGACACAGCCAAGCGCCTGCTTTCACACACAATGTAAATCACCCGGGCCGAGCGCTCAGACACAGAGGGGGAGCCGAGCCAGCGGGCTTCCTGGTGGGAAACACTACCTGTGTGTTTGTGTTTTCTTTTTCCTTTTTTTTCTTTTTTTCTTTTTTTTTTTTTTAAGTGCGAGAGCATAAGTAGCATGGCTCAGGCCTTTGAGGGTTATAATGAGGCAATAAAACTGAAAATTATTGCAGGCAGACAGCAGGGTACAGGTTCGTTTGCCTCCGTTAATGGAGATCACCCTTTCAGGATGAAGACATATGTTTATATTGGCAGCAGATCTGCAAAGGAGCAAGTGGGGCTAAGAAAAACATCACTGGATCATGTACATAAAACTTACCCTTTCGTGCTCTGACTGACATCACCTTGCGTATCGGATCCTTAAGGTACAAAATTAACCCCCACCACTGCAGTACTAGTAACCTTGCTCGAGCTGCCGTTGACTGTTGGTTGCAGGTATCAACGGTCTCTAAAGATGTGCGGAGTCATTGCGACGTCACACATATCGGTTTGCCGAAACCCGTTCGGAAGCCGAGAAATTGGTTTCAAAGCTGAGCTTCCGACCCGGTGTTTTGAAAGCGGAAGATTCCAAATGAGACTCACACTCACCCACATGTTGGTAAGAAAATTCAGTTTGGCTAACTTTAACCGTGTCCACAACTTCATGGCCATTTTTACTACAAACAAACAAACAAAAAAAAAATCACCAAATCAGACAAAACATGATCAATATATTATTATATAATATATATTTCTAGTGATTCAGACCAACAGAATTTTTTAACCAGTCTGAAATGATAAAAAATAGCACTCCTTCTCGTATCGACAGTTAGTCCTTTTTAGTCTTTTTTGCAACCAACTTTGGCGGTTCCTGCTGGCCAAATGATAGAATGCGGGTTTTTGGTACATCCGTGTTGGCCTACTTTTTGAAACCAGAAGCTCCGTCCTTCCTTACCCACAATGCACAAGAGGCCTTCAAGCTGTCGTCACCCTCCATTTTGAAGAAATGCCACTGTGTGAGCTGCTCTTTCCTAAAAAAATAAATAAATAAAATGCAACAACAACGACCGCCCATCCCAAATGAGAAGCACAATCTGCTTACTTTCAGGGAAATAAATAAGGGAATATGGACTTTCCGCTCACGCTTTCTCTCTATCGGATTTATATTTTGGCTTTTCCTGCAAATTCACTGCAAAGTGCATTCAAGCTTTAGCAGAGGGGCTGATGAGGTGACGGATCATTACCTCCGCACGAATTTCCTTTGAAGGCTCAGTTTTTCTGACCTCTATGACTAAAATAGAAGAAAAGCCATAAAACCTATTTTCCATTACGTCTCTTCAAAGCAGTGCCTGCAATTGGAGGGATGGGAGGGCGGGTGGGGGGTGGTGGCTTCTGGTTGGCATTTACATCACTCGCATGTCAACACAAACAAGGTGATCAGGCTGCCCCGCACTTTGTTTCGCCCCCTAAACATAGAACATCAACAGACATCTTTGTATCTTCGCCATCCCGATGAATGTCTTGTTGCCCACATATCTCTTCCTCCTCTTAATTACAATACGTCGATGCCATAATAGGATTGTCAAGTACCGAGGAGTGACAGCTTAAAAGAGACGCTTTCCAGTTGAAATGTGCCTTTGAGGGCCGATTTTCCAGAGCTTTCTTGCTTCACTTTAAAGCTCCATCCAATTCAGCAGCCCTTTCAGTGTAGCTGGGATACAAATCCATGCCACCGTAGCTATCGCAGGCCCAGAATGAGCATAAAAAAGCTGCATTACATCTTGCTTCTTCTCCTTTTTTTTTTTTTTTTTAAAGGGTTCCTTCTGGCTTCTGGTGCGCATGGGGCACTCTATTGCACGAAACCATCCCGCCTCACCCTGCCAATTGTCGGTGTTACCGGGATCTGTCATAGACGAGTTAAAGAATCGCCACTGAGGACGATGCTAACAGCCACCATTTCATCAGAGCTCAGGTTCTCCGTCTTCCCCCCACAAACGCCATTGTCATGCTGCCCCCAGCCAAAGGGTGGACGCTGGGCCAGCCACCAGACAGCCAGATTTCTTTTCTTTTCGTTTTCTTTTTTTCCAACTCAGCTTTGTGCTTTCAATTACTCCATCACTGCAGCTTATTTATTTTCCAACGGCGGCTGACAGTTCACTCCTGGAGGGGCGGTGTTTGAGCCAGGGTGTCTTAGAGGCAGTGGCGGCGGATGCAAATGATAACCATACCTAGCCAAAGCCTGCTGCGCTTCGAATCCCTTTATGGACAATTTCAAGGCACTCTCATGCCTCTCATACCCCCCCGACCGCCCACCCCCAAGCATCTCTCCACACGGAGACATTTTGCAATATTCCCCTGAGATGCTCTCATGCGACCTTTAAGGCCTGATTCTGTTTTGCTTAAAGTTAAGCCGCCGACAGCTTTCGCTGGTCTCGCTATAGACTGTGTCAAAGCAGAGGCGGAGGAAGGTGGAAGAGATGACCATGGGACAAACACTTGAAAAATAACTTATCAGGCAACACTATAGTATAGTATAGTATAGTATAGTTGTAATTGCCTGAAGTGGAGCCATTTGAACTATAATGTTGCGTGGTTAAATATAAAAGTGGATCAAATTTTAGGGAGATTAATAATAATAAATTAATAATAAATCAAATATACTACATACCAGCGTACAGAGTACTCAGCATCTCGTCCACCACGTTCACCTCTCTTTACATCTTTACATTCTGTGATTCTGGCCCGTCCGCAGGTCTGATGAAGCAGACCTGAGGACGGCTCAGCCCAGGAATAAAAGAAAGGAGCTCGTAAAGCAATCACAATTTAATGGAGGGGGGAACCGTGGGCGCAAAGGCCAATTTAGTTGCTCCAGTGTGTGTCGTGAGGAGCAGAAAGAGCAGAGTGATCAGACAACCTGTGATCACGGTCCAACTACACATGGGAAACTGGTGACAAGGATTTCCTCATTAACAAATTAAATGATGAGGCACAAATCACGCAAGCCTTTTTTCCTGTTCTTTTTGAAAAAAATGGGTAAATCTAGTGAAAGTGTCTGAGTCTGCAGAGTACTACTCAAAGTATTGCAAATTGGTGGGACTTCCTTGGAAGTTTTTTTTTTTAAATGTGATTTTCAGTAACCAGCATAAAGTTCAACAAGATGTATGTGCTAACATGACCAAGACCTTGAGAAAGACTACTTGCTAGTAAGACATAAGGGCTTTTGTATGGAATACATTGTTTCCAAATATAACTGTTAGCTGGTGCCATTATTAAAATTAAAGGCTGTAGCTTTGAACAGATCCCGGGTCTTTTAGATCAACTTCAAAAAAATCTCCACAGTTCATCAACACACACAGACAGAAAACAACAACTTTCACTCTCCATCTTCTTCAGATCTCAAAGGCGACAGACACATTATTCCAAGTGCTTTTTGAGTTGGGTTCCTGTTGATCTTTGCAGAGAAACTTCAAGGAGATTAGAAAAAAAACTGATTTCAAATGGTCAAACCTTCCCTTTGAACAAATTGCTATTGGCAGCACATAACTTCTATCAATCCATGCGGCACAATTTGCATTTGAAATGGACCCCATACACGCCCAATCAAGAGCGATAAAGAGAGACAAAGAATAAAAGAGACAGGAGGGCAAAAATGAAAGGCGGGCGTCTGAAAGAAAAGACGTGCAAACAGAGAGGAGTTAGAGGGGTAGAAGTACGTGAGGGAGCAGTAAACAAGAGAGCAGCCAAAAAACACACTGAGCGAGAAGGAGAGAGGGAGAGAGAGAGGGAGGGTGAAAAAAAAAAAAAAAAGAGTGTGTGGGTGAGCTGCTGCTGGTGCTGAAGTGGAGCCAAACCCTGCGGCCCTCACCTCAGCCACATCTTCATAAGCTGCAGCGCCTCCCTCTCCCCAGTCCAGCCCCTGGCCCTGCAATAAATACATTTTCAATTAAAAGCACTGGGGAACAGAATGGAACAGGAGGAGCAGGAGAAGGGAGGAGGAGGAGAAGGGAGGAGGAGCCTCCAGCAGTCTGGCTCCATCCTGGTGAAGACACTCCTGGCCACAAGGCGCTGATGCGCTCACAGCAGAGACCCCCATCGGCATGCCCCCGCCACACGCACGCAGTCTAATCACTGGCTGGCTCTTCGCAGCCAGTCGGGCTCTTAACAGGGAGTGGGCTCCGAGTCCAGAGGTGCGCCGTGCAGCAAAACACTTTGATGGAAGACCTGCAGCAAAACCGGGCCTCTACTGGTCACGGTGCAACCTAAACCTCGAACGGCCGTAAGAGCCCTCACAAGGTCGGGGCCACCAGCAGGTCCAGGACTCCAGACATACCAGGCTGCGCCTTTGAAGATTAATATAGATGGCGGTTGCCAAGGACTCCTGTAAGGTTTACGTCAGCGTTAGCGGGTGTAAAGGTGATCAGATATCAGTAGGTGCTTTTCCATTACCCCTAGAATTGTGCAAAACCTAAACATCGCGATAAAAAAAATGGTAATGGTAATGCCTAAACTTTGAAAAACCTCTCAAATATTGCCAAAAGGTTTTTGACGCTCTCATGAGGTTACGTATCAATATTGAGGTATATCGCAAAAGTGTCATGGAAACACTTTTTTGCATTTACATGTCAGTGGACATGACGTATGGGGTCATGTGACCAGTTCACTTGACTTGACTTGAAAATGGTGCGTTATGTTTGCATGGAGGAGGAGACAGAATATTTTTTTTTTTTTTTACAAGTAATCAAAGAGAAAAATATAACAGCCATTCTTGACCATTCTCGAAATTTTAGAAATATGGCTTTTATTTAGCAAAAAACTGTAATGGAAACGCAGCTAGTGTCCACATTCACATCAAGTCTACTCTCTTTTTCTACAGAGTTCTTGACAAACAAAAGCAAAACCGAGAGCCGTCTCGTTGCATTTTTTTGGGGGGGGAAAGTCCACGCCTCCCTCTACACTTTCCTTTTTTTGTTTTCTCTGTTTCGTTTTTTAAATGTCGAAGGTCTCGCTGGAAAGTGAAATCAGCCGTCTGCAAAAAAACCCAAAACAAATCAAAATAAAACATTGTCTGTTCAGCACCTGATGACACAGCAGAGATGTTAAAGATACCTCTAACTGATACGCGATTTGCACCTCGAAGCAAAAACAACAAAATATTTCCATTTGCAAAGAGCTGACCTGCACTATTCCGTGAAATACCTCTGTTTGACTCGTTTGACATTTGACACGTCCATTCATTAAGCCAAGTTCTCCCAACATGTTTTTTTTTTTAAATACAGAAGTTCGGAACCATGTTTCAAAATGTGGAAATGTTTGATCAGTGATGAAACTTTGCAGTGATTTTGACGCAGCTTAGTTTTATTCATTCGTTCAGCCACAACTGCTCGGACACATCTTCCTTAAGGATCACATTATTTGACAGGTTTTAAGTTACAATAGTAGCCCAACAAGATTTGTGGACTCTGATGGTGCTGTGAAACAGATAAACAAATGCCATTTTGCAAAACAACTGTGAAAAAAACCACCACCACAAAAAAACAAAAAACAAATTCCCCTTGTAAGACTGTCAGGGATGAAAATGATATATAACTCCTTTATTTTTGCCAACTTCCAACAAAATGAAAAAAAAAAAACCCAACCCAATCTGAAACAAATCAATTTCTGGCTCAAACTCGTGGCACTGAAAACAAAACCAAATTCATGGCACAGAGCAGGCAGCCCCGGCATTCCAACACTGTCTATGGGAATGTCGAGCAATGCTGGGAATGTTGATACGGCACAATACACCAGTGGGCAGGCATTATATCCAACATATATGGGCCGCCGCAGTAAAGTCAGTGATGAATTTGTCGGCAGGTTCGGTTTCGGCAACACAAAGCAGGGGGCTGCCTTCAGCCGCGCTTGGCTGTCACTGTGCGCCGCCCAGGGTCACGGTCTCCGCTCTGAGTACCATGACCGCTGCGGTAATTACCTCAATTGGTGAAGAGAAGAAGCAGAGGGGGGGGGGGGGGGGGGGGGGAGCTTCAGCATTCCGGGAGTGTCACATAGGCTGGGTTTGTGTGGGCAGCAGACTGTGCGTTGGATTCTCTGATTCCAGGGTGGATGTGCGGTGGATTTAAGTACTCGGGAATTTTCCCTTCTCCTTATTCTCCCCTGTCACTATCCCACCCATCAGCCCACCCACTCATTGATCTGACCGTGGTTCCCAAACAGGGGATGGAAAAGGGGGGGGGGGCGGAGACGCGCTTGCGGGTCAAAAGAAGTATGCGGGCCGGCTGGCTTGGTCGGAATGGGTCAGTGGGTCGGGCGACCTCGAGTTCAGCCGATGTCGTCACAGCCGCTGGTACTGTAACAAGACGTTTGTGCCTGAGGGAGGTCGGCGCAATTTATTAAATCACGGCTTTTTTTTGGCTGCACCAGCAGCAGCAGCAGCAGACAGGCCCGCTCCTCAGAGACGGCGAGGTAACCAGCGTCATTCTAGTTAATGAGGATCACGCTTTTGCTGTTTTCCACCAGGCCCGCCAGCAGCTCCCAGACAGGGCCCCATTTCACGGCTGCCTGCTCAGACCGAGTGTGGGCTCCCGTGGCTGGTTGGGGGGGTGGGGGGTTGCGATTGAGAAATAATGTGTTCGGGATGCACGTTTGTTGGACTCGCTTCTCCAGAGGTCGCAGTGCGGCTCGTGGTGGAACTTTCATTTCATCCCCTCCCCACCACTTTCGTCCAACAAACCGGGGGGGTGTTAGGGTGGGTGGGGGGCGGGGGAGGGGCACTAGCTCAGAGCAGAGGGGGGGGGGATTGTGGGAAACGTGGTCGGACTGCGGGAGATGATGTGATTTAGACCTCGCTCGGGGGGAACGCGAGCTCATTCTGACAGACGCCGGCCTCCTGCTTAGACTGAGGTCTGCAATTACACAGGACATAAACACGGTGCGAGTCCGGGGCCAGGCGGGAGCGCTGCAGGCCCCTGGGAACGGAAAAGGCTGCGCGGCTTTGCGGAGGCCACAGAGGCCTTGGCAAGCGCCCACAGACAGCCATCGCGTGACTGTGTGTGGGGGGGGGGGGGGGGGGGGTGATTACACGGGCTGTCTGGGGGTCCACACATACACGCTGAAACACGAATTTGGGGGGGGGGGGGTTGTGCAAGCGGGCAAGTGTGCAAAAAATTGTGCGTGCGCGTCAGTGGAACGCAAACAAAACGTGACGGACAGGTAGCCATCGAGTTTCACACTTTTACCTCCTGCTACCTGAAGGAGGCAGTATTGCAGCTTAGTCTCTTCTTTTTTTTTTTCTCATCTGAAAGTTACAATATCAACTTTCTTTGGCGCCTCATTTCCATTTCCTGCGTCTCCAGGGGGTGGACGAGGGTCTGCTTTCTGCTTCCTCCCGAGAAAGGAAGCTGCGGCGTGCCCTAAAACAATTACCCACTTCAGTGTACTAAATCAAGCCGCGTTTGGCGAAACAATGCGACGGCTGCCGCTGTTATTTACTGTAACGAGCCGGGTCCCATTGTGAACGTTGGCCCTCTTCAGGGACCTTCTCTCATTGAGCCCGAGCCCTGAATGCAACGAGCCCTGAATGGATGTCAGGTTACATAAAGGTTTTTGAGCAACAGTGAGAGTGTTGCCTTGTGGATAAAAAGAGTGGCGGTGAGATCATATTTACCCACCATTCAGCCCGCTTTATATACGCCCATCGGCCACATCCTATTCGGATAAATCAGGGACAGAGGGAGCGGCCGGCCGACTCGAGTGCATTTTCCGCAGTCAATTCAGAACGGGACCTGACACAAGCATGGGAAAGCAAATAACCCGGATTAGGCTTCTTCAAAGGCCTGGCCCTGTGAAGGATGGGAGCAGGAGGGGCAGACAAAGGTGGGAGTGAGTGCCGCGCACGCACACACACACACACACACACACACACACACACACACACACACACACACACACACACACACACACGCACACACAGGCTCGGCTATGAGAGCAAGGAGCACACGACCATCAAAAGTTGAGAAAATGTGGATTTTTGTTTTGCTGTATTTCAGTTTTCATTCGACCGACAATCAGGCACGTCATGAGGAAGGTGTGTGTGTGTGTGTGTGTGTGTGTGTGTGTGTCCATCAGAGCGAGGGGGAATGGAGGGGCTGGATGGGGGTAGCGTGAGGTTTGCATGTTGAGGCACAGCAACACAGCAGGATCAGACTTCAAGCTCACCTGCTTGGTGTGCGAGCCTGACACCTCGCCAAGCCGCCACTGCGTGTGTGCGTGTGTGTGTGTGTGTGTGGAAAATTCTCCGCCCCCCCCCCCCCCCCGACCCCCCACCTCCTTCCCGGGTGCAGCTGAAGTTCAATCCGGGATGTCTGCGTTTCATCAAAACCATCGGTGGGCCTGAGCTGCAAGACAAACGCGGATCACTGCGGGCCGAAGTTCCCCCTCGGAAACGTGAGGGAATCTGACTGCGGCTCCGGGGAGCCTGCTGGGACTCGCCGAGCGAAGGACGCACACGCTCTCTCTCTCCCTCACACACACACACACTTGAGGAACACGCGCCACACATCACTCCAAACCACAGAGGCATTAACGGTGCAGCGGGTTAATTTTCGAGCCGTAAAGTTTTGTCAGTGCTTCCCTGACATGGAATCATGCTACGCACAGGTGCTGACGTGCCTGTCACAGAGGGAGTCCGCAATGGTGAGTGCTGACAACGACTCCCACTCGAACAGCAGCCTGTTGAACGCCAGGAATAGTCATGGCGTGAGCGTGCGTGTCCACTTCCTTTATTTATTTATTCATTTATTCATTTTTTACTTTAATTCTTGACAACGTTTTCACTCTTTTTCACCCTTTTGCTATGGGAGCTTCTGAACCAGGAACACATCAACATCCTCAGAGAAGTACACACACACACACACGCGCGCACGCGCAACACACACATGCACGCACGGACGGACGCACACAGACACAAGCACGTACACTTCCACACGCAGGCAGGCGGGCGGGCGGGCGGGCAGGCACGCAGCCCTGCTCTCCCTCAGGCGGTCTGGCTGTAAGATGATACCTCGTTTCGGAGCATTTCGCACATGCCTTCCCCGACAGTTCCCACACTCCCGGCCGCCTCAGCCTGTCTGACCTTTGCCAAGACCGCCACCCGCCCCGCTGCCCCCCCCCTGAGCCTCCTTCCTCCGTCCCCAGACCCTCCCTCCTCCTCCTCCTCCTCCTCCTCCTCATCTTCTCCCAGGGCCTGCGGTTTAGACAGCTGCGGCCAAGCTGGCTGCTCGTCTTGTGGAAAACATCCGCCACACATGGAGGACGGCACTAATCCTGCTCGGCCTCCGCTGACTGACTGGCTGAATGACTGGTTGGCTGGCTGGCTGGCTGACTAACTGACTGGCTGGCTGGCCGAGCGACCGGCTGCATGTCTCCCCATCCCATGAGCACCTTTGAGTCACTGGCCCCTACACTCGTCCAAGCATACTACGAAAACCCCAAGGCCTGCAGAGGTGGTGCAAGTACACACATTCTGTACTTACGTAAAAGTACAGATAGTTGTGTAAAAAAAATACTCTGGTAAAAGTAAAAGTACTGATTTAGCTCATTTACTCAGGCAAAAGTAAGAACGTACAGGTTCTAAAATGTACTTAAGTAAAAAGTAAGATGTTTTTTTTTGCAATTAACAAAACAGTACATTTGTTGATAAGCTGAAGCACTCTGTAATAATCTACCTCTAAAATATGATCCAGTTTTATACTGAACTACAACACGCGAGTTCAAATATCTCATCTTCAAGCAACAACAACAATCGTAATAAGAGAACTACTGTTCTTCGAAATGTTTTATCTCTATTGAGAAATATTAAACACAAAAAGTAACAAGCGTGTATTTCCCGTCTAAGAAGTAGAAATCTGTGTACAAATGTAGGGCGAAAAAAATATATAGTTGCCGGAAAAAGAAATACTCACGTGAAGTATGGGTTCATGTATTTAAGCACAGTAACAAAGTGATTGTACTTCGTTTCCTTCCACTTCTGAAGGCCACGCTCGCTGGAGACACCATCGGCATCATTTTTTTGGGGGGTATTTCCTCCAGGACAGTGGCAGCGGCGCACAGGAGAGACGAGCGCGCAGCCTGGGACACACTTGGTTGCGGCGCTGTAAACCGACACGGCAGATGGAACCTCCCCCAAATCCGCTGGATTCATCTCATAAGCGGCGGGTGAGGCCCGAGATTTAGGAAGGCTCCTATCTGGCCGGCAATCTGAGGCCACTTGTTCGAACAGAGACGCGGCTGTGAACCGCAGGACAAAGCTATTGGTTATCACTTCCTAATCGAACCGTTTAAGGTGGTCTTGAACTCAACGGGGGGAAAAGGCACGTGGAAGTTTAGATCGTTCATGTTTGATGGCCGCTTCTTACTCAAGTACTTCACAGAATCATCTGCATTTGGGAGAACCTGCAGAGAATTCCACCTATGGAAATCAGACGCAAACTTCCGTATATACACAGCAAGTTGGCTTGTTCGCCAGTCTTTCCATCAGTCCATCTCATCCTCTCAGATTAAATGTGCTGCGGACACACACGCACTTGCACACACCCTGATGATCCCTGTTCCTTCTTGCACAATTCCCAGCAGCAGAGCCCACGATCGCCTGCCAGCGAGGCTGTACAAGAGGAAGCACTGAACCACAGGCCATGTGACAT
The DNA here is from genome assembly GCF_046127955.1 of Nelusetta ayraudi. NCBI lineage: Eukaryota > Metazoa > Chordata > Actinopteri > Tetraodontiformes > Monacanthidae > Nelusetta > Nelusetta ayraudi. Next base: position 450,793 of record NW_027466254.1, read on the forward strand.
GACTCGCAACCCCCCCCCCCACCCCCCCCACCACCACCACCACCACCACCACCCCCACAGCCCCCCAGATGTGCAACTGTGTGTGATCCGACAGCTTTTGCCTCTCTCATCTCAAAATGCATCCACAACCCAAGCTAATAAGCAACAGACAGCGCAAATGAAGTGCACATGTCAAGACACAGCAGCCAATTTAATAATCGTCCCACCTTAACGCAGCCCAACTCTGACTTGCGGCTGCTGCATTTATCACCCGACTTGAAACAATGTCCGAAGGTCCAATGTCTTAAGCGAATTAAACACGTCCAGACTGGTGCTTGAATGTCATTAGCCGGGTGACTGACAAGATAACGCTCTGTGCACAGGCCAGGAGTTGAGGCTGCGACAAAACAAAACAAACAAAACAAATAGAATACATGTGCACAGACAAGCACTCGCAGAAATTGACACACGGGATCACTGCAATCCAGGCAAAGTTCAGGAGCTGCTTCAGCGTCACAAAACAGAAGAAGACGTTTGGTCAAAACCGGTCTGTTGCGTAGTTTGTGTTCCTTATCAGTGAGGATTAAAAAACCCCTTAGAAGGACACGAGTGGCATTTTGTTTGTCTTTTCATTTCTATTGCTGGGCCACGTGAAGCTCAACGTGCAATCTCCATCAGAGGGGACCTGATGGACCCGAGACCTTCTTGCTATGAGGTGACAGCGCCAACCACTTCACCCGTTGTGTTTCCCGCTGCTTACATTCAAAGATTACCAATAGGTCTTCACAGCCAGCCTAGCCAATCAGCAGCATTAGTTCCAGTGTCTAACTGAACTCTAGCCAACGAAACATCTTTTCCAATAAAGAGAGCCTCGAGCGACACCCTCTTCTTTTCTTCTTTTAATGAGAAAAACACCAGACGCTCTTTCCGCAGCAGCCTTGACTTGCAGCCGTTTGCTGCTCACATTCACTCACTGTGCCTGAGCTTCTCGTCTCGCCACCGTATTCCAGTTGTCCTGTCCAAATCTGTGCTAAATATATATCGTAATAGATAAATGACTTTGACCTGGTTCTTTTCTCTCTCCCAATTCGGAGTTACGGGACAACGTTCCTTTCCCGGCGATAGACAGACTGCTAACAAAATTAGCCCACCAGACAGGCTACAGGGGGGCAAGGGAATCTTTTTAGAGCGGCTATTTTTTTTACAGTGCGGGCCTAATCACCTGCAGCACGGCTCCAATTTAGGGCCTCTTCTCCAACATGCTGCCGTACATAAACAGGCCTCGATTAGCCCTCCTCTCCTCTCTGGACTCTCTCACACACACACACACACACACACGCACAGCGGCTGCACATATGAGACTGATTTTCGACGGGAGCCGCTGCCCCGTCCGTTTCCCCTCCTGTCTGGGTGAACACCGGCCGGCTGCATTTGCACACGCACGCCACCAAAGCGCACTTGCGCGCTGCAGTTGGAGCCAGACGGAGGCAAGTTGCTGTGACGAAGCTGTAAAAGGGCACCACCGTGTCCGTGCACAGACTCTAACAGAAAAAGAAATAGACAATCTCAAATTCACTTACTCCCTCTCTAACCGCCCCCGGAACCCCCCCCCCCACACACACACACACACACACCCTTCCTGGCGACGTCGCTGGCGACATCGCCTTTGTTGCGCACACAAACACAGTCAGCCCTTTCCACTCGTTTCCTCACCTCCCCTACTTTGCACCGGGATGAAAAATGAAGTGTGATGAATAGAGGGAATGGTGTAAGATGGAGGATTACACCCCTCGGTCGGAATCGTCAAGTATAGCTTTACTGTAAGACAGACAAAACACAATCTTGATGGTGTTGCCAACACCTTGCATCACATTTCCCACTGTTTGAGGGAGGATTATGGCAGGCAACCGCGGGCTCGGCGGGGTGTTTCTCAGCCTGACCCGACAATCGCAGCGCTCCTCCGTGTTTGCGGTTGAGCCGAGCCACAGTTTACGCACACGGCCTTTCAAATAAACACTCGCAATCTGCCGCCGCAACTTGGTGTCTCGCAGCAAATTGAGGAGGGCAGGAGGAATGCGTGACACCGGGTGAATTTTTAAAGCCCCTTTCACACATGTGGTTTAACTCTGAAACGTTGAGGAACATTTCCTGCGTTTGGCCCGCGTGAGTGGGAGGATCAGTATTGAGGGAAATACTGTGAGTTCTGCTTCTGCTTCTTCTTTTTTTTTTTTTTTCCACGGCTCAACTTTTCATAATGGAGGAAATTACCGGTGTGCAGTAAATCAAAGTATTCCTTTTGCACTTGAACCACAAAACGACGGCAAATCCCTGATGGCAGTGTCTTCCAGTGCTGCTCTGGCATACATGTTCAAATAGAGTAGTCATAGTCATCTATGGGAAACTTTACATATGCACACGCATGCACACACACACACACACACACACTGTGTATACATTTATATGTATGGACGTGATAAAGGTTATTGAAATGTTGGAGCAAAATATGAAGAAGGATCATATGAAATAAAAATACAAATAAAGTTATGATACATTTTCCAATTGGAAAACAAAGAAAAGAAAAGAAAAGAAATCAGATTTTTTTTTTAGATTTTTTTTTATTCCGGTTCTGCTGCATTCCGCTCCATGCCAATGTTTTTTTTTTTTTTTAATAGAATACAGAATACTATATTCTAAAACTAATCTGTAATGATTGGGCATTAACAATGCTGCTGCTGCTTTAATCCAGTATCAGATGTATTACAGTGGTGAAGTGCGGGTGGGCAGGATTGGGCTGACAGCAGGAAGAATAACTGCACACCCACATTCAAACTGCCGTCCGCTGTCTCACTCAGTCACTCTAACTGAGTAACACACACACACACACACACACACACACAATCTCTTGTCCATCCTTTTGCAAACCTCCTCCTCCTTTTTTTCCTCCTCCTCCTCCTCACTACTTCCATCCATCCACCCTTCTCCCACGAGGAGCTCTCGCTCCAAGGCTGCAATGCAAGTGTTTGTGTTTAAAAAGAAAAAAAAAAAAATCGCCCTCACCCTGGAAAAACCGACACTGAAAAAGGCAGAAGAAATGCAGTAGGAAAAAAGTGTTAAGTTGAAAAGCGAGCATTTTCTCTTGCTCTGAGCTCTTGGTCCAGGCTCACAGCATCCCTCGATGCCAGAGTCTTTCATCATTTGGCAGCCGGGCTCCGCAGTTCAGTTTTACCTCCTGGCTGGAGGCAAGCGAAACGCCGCTCGCTCTCCACACAGCAGGCAAACGAAAGAAAGAGAGGGAGGTAGAGACAAAGAAAGAGACAAGAGGGAGTGAAAAGCAGTCTTTCATGCAAGAATAACCTCTGGAGTCATTCATGGCCATGCTGGAGCCCTCTGTCTTTTTTATTCTGCACTCTTTCCACCGCTCCTCTATCTCTCTCCTCTGTTTTTCTGATGTTCCTCTGCTTCGGCGGTAAAGCTCTTGTCATTATATAATCTGCAGAAGCAGATCGCTCCCAGTGATGGAGATGTTGAAAGGGAAAACGGAGAGGATATGTGCTTGGGAGGCAGAACAGGGTGGCCTGTGTTGTTTCCTCTTAGGAAGGAGGCAGAGTCCTGTTGGTATTACTGCTAAAATACCAAAAACAGCACCGTTCTGGGGCCAGCTGACTTTGTAGGTGATTTCAAAGCAGGCCTGCTATCCTGCATTGTCCATTGTCTTCCAAAATCCAGAACCCAACACCAATACTTCTGGCTGTGTGATGCCTTCTTGCCTTCTGCGCATGTCGTTACAGCCTTTAAAAAACGTCCCCATCAGTGACAGCATTAAAAAAAACTAAATCTGTTATTCACTCAACTCAAAAACAACACTGTTTTAAGCAAAGTGCTATGTACATGTAGTTATGCAATCGCATTCACGCGACAGGGACCAAGGGGACCGGGGCTACCGGGGGGAACGAGAGCACAACCTCCCGCCAAGCGAGCAACCCGCACCAACTGCGCTGAGCAATGTTTAAATGTTCGCCACCGCTGAGAGCGAACACAGATTCCCACAGGGCTTGATAAAGCACCCCTGCCACACGCATTCTTTCACCAAGGATATGCCACCATGAACAAGATACTCGGGCATGTCAGGCCAGGCCGGGGAGGAAGACTAATGTGTCTCGCCATTAAGGCCGTTGGCCTTCTCCTGCAGCGAACTATATGTTCCCACTGTGGCGGCCCAGCAGGGCTTCACTGGCACCCCGCTAAGACTTCTGGGAGCCAAGGCATCTGGTGGGAGAACGTCTTCCTTCGGATTGAGATTCATCCAGTCCAAATACGTGCATATGCTTTAGCATGTGAGCACGGGCGTAGTTTTGATGCACAGACACACACACACATATGCTGACGGACACACAAAAGCCTGGCACAAAAAACAAAACAAAAACGGGTGCGATCCGGCCCCTGGGGAGCCAGGCCGCCCCTGCTGAGTTTGCCCAGTGGGAGCTCCGGCGCTAGCTGCTAGCAACACAGCGGGGTGTCTAGGAGATTCCATCCTGGAGACTATAAGGCCAGCAGTGGTGTGGAGACCATGAAGGCCTTGTCCCTAACATGGGCCGCAAAGACAGAGCATTTTTCAGGCACGGGGCATATGCTCTTAGACATGGACGATTGTGTCCATTGCTTTGCAACGGCCGTTCCCATGGCCTCAACCTGAAGGGTCCTGAGAAATCATTTCAGAGCGCTTAATCATCGTTTTCATCGTTAAAGGCACCCAAAAACCAAACGTGAATGGGAGCGCACATGTGTCCGAGAGCTGGACACATGTGTCATCTCCGATCAGACTTCAGACAATGTGCCTCAGTTCACTGGGACAAACACATGGCGTTTTTTTAGGATCCTGAGGGTCTATCTGACTTGAACTTTATTTTGGCCCGGAGCAATGTTGGAAGGACGACAAACAATAAGGCAGCCAGTGTGAAATTAATGGAGATGGAATTTAAAATCGTAAAAACGGAGAGTGCCACAACAAAAATTCCTTCATGCAAGTGGACAAATTAGATCCAGCTGAAATCTAAGAAAGACTCTAATCTCTTCTTTGACTGCGTTTAGTGTTTTAGAGTCTTAGGTCTCACATTTGTAAATAAATAAATTCAATTTAAAAAAAAAAAACTGAGCCAAACTGAACTGGCGGACTCGCAGCAGTCAAAGAAGTATCATTAGAAAGTAAGTATGTGTCATACTGTGTCAGGGATGCAAACACTCAGCTCTTTCCAACGTCAGTGAGCATAAACCAACAAACTTTTATGTCTCTTTCATTAAATATCCACTAAATGTGAGGCCAGTGTGTGTCTGTTGTGTTTAGTAGTTCTATCTATTTTGTGTGGCCTACATTAAAAAGGCATGTGCAACAAAAGATGTCACTAAAGCAAAACCAATGGTTGGCTTCTATAGTCCACAATACAAAGAAATGGCATTTTGCTCTAAAGCCAACACAAAGAGCATTTTTAAATTCCTTCCTGTTTACTGCAACATAGAATAAGAGTCATCTTCAAGGGTTTGGAGAAGTGTTAATGCATTAGGGCGTAACTATTTTTCTTCAATCTGAATGTTATGTTTACATGACACCGTTCTAACGTCACCAAACTTGCCCAAACCAATGGACACAAACTTTCCTACGACTGATGTCTTCAGATCTTTGGTTGCTATGTGCCTGCATCACATCACCAGAGGGGATTGGCACATGATTGATGATCCATCTCAGTGTGGTCACAGTTACCTGCCATAGCTTAGAGGGGACAAAACCTCTGGGTTGGGCCAGAACTAACTTAATTCTTGTCATCCGCCCCTTTGCAAGGTATGGGAAAAATGGCTTTGGCTGAAGAGTTTTAGAGATGAGAGGAGTGGGACTTGAATGGAGCCAAAAGGAGAAAGGAACTGAAAGGAAAAGGAACTTGGTCAAAAGGAAGGGGGCTGGAGATGCTGAATGCACCATTGCGTGGTCTACAGTGTTGATATTTCCCTCAATGGTCTCCTCTAAAGTGAGCGTTTTAAGCAGCCCCGACACACTAAATTTGCCCTTTGTGCACGGAGAGGCCCCTAGCTGTCGCGATGCAAGGTGAGGAGGCACAGGGCAGATGGAACCTGCTTGTCACCTCAATGGTCTTTATTCTCGTCTCTGTGTGCCCTCCCTCGCCTGCCACGCCCACCGCCACAATTCATCCAGTGCTTCAGTGGGAACGTCCAGGGACCCTGCGCTTTGGGACGGTCCCATATAATGAGCCCCTCTGGATGGCTTGAATGTGGCGCCATTGTTCTACCCGGGGCCATTAAACCACCTCCTGGGCAAACAAGAGCGTCCCTCTTCCTTTATGGGGCCAAAGAAGGCAACAAAGAGAGGAGTCATCGGGACACAGAGGGGCCGTCCTTTGTTTGGTGCCCTTTTTGCTGCTCCTCAATGCCTGGGCTGGGAAGGGGAGGCTCCTGTTGGTCTTTAGCGCTCCTCATATCACCACAATCCCTTGTTTGGCCAAAGTGGAGATGTGAACTTAATTGACTGGAGTGGCCCCAGTGCACGATGTAGCAAATAACCTGGAGGAAATACAGAAGAAGGTATTGTGCATAAGAAAGTGTGTTTGGCCCGGCCTGGCGGTGGTGAAAACCTGTGAGGAAAGTTTTACAAGCCCTGCACTGCCGGCTAATGAAACCCTGGAGACTTTTTATATCCTCTGATTTCACCTGTGACACGAGGCCCAAGTGCAGACGGACGATAGAAGCATTGTGGAGCATCACGCGGCTCCCGTGTCGCTATCAGGAATCGTGAATAGCGAGTGTCCGAATCAAAGCCAGCAAATTGATGTGTTTGTATATTCCCCTGTTATTGATAGATACCAACAGCAATGAATGCTTGATATACAGGACGGTCTCGTGACTAATCTTAAAAAGGAAGTGCAAGATACTTCTCAGAAGCACAACACTTCCTGGAGCCAAAGAGCTCAGAATACCATCAGACTAACAAGCCGCTGACCAATGTCTCCTTGCACTTTCCTTCACATCTAAACAGGCCCTGACCTCGACCTCTCCTCTGGCCACCATTCCGGCCTGTGCGGCTGATTAGCCATAGGCAGGTGCCGAGCGGCAGGCTCCTGAGGAGAGGTTAAGGAGAGGAGTCAGCACCTCCCAGGGAGCTGGTGACTGGCTCGCTGCCACCATGTCATCTATCCTGTAGTCTAATCGAGTTATCATATCAACAAATCTCCCATCAGGGGCCCCCGCAGCTGACACTCCCAGAAAGAAACCCAGTGGGAGCCAACAAATTTTCTAGCAGCAGGATGCTGAGGAGAGGAGCCGGCCTGCCAGGCGGCAATGAAAGGTACCTGCAGCCGCCGGTCAAGCTTCCCCTCTGGGGACGACACTCACACTTGGCGCCATGCTGGGGTGCTTATTCGATTAGGCTGCATGCTATGCGGGGCAACTCCATTCTGCGTTCTGCGTCAACCACCCACTGCGAAAACTGTTCAAGTTACCATGGGGAGAGAAAGAAGCAATGTGGGTTAAAAAAAACAGAAGAAAAAAAATGGTGTGTAGGAAGCATATACTACTATTAACGGACAGCAGCACATGTGTCAAATATGTGCAGAGGAAGCGAATGAAAACCTTTCCACATTTTCCTTTTGGAAGTTTGCGTTATATGTATGTGTATATATATGTATGTGTGTGTGTGTGTGTGTGTGTGTATATATATATATATAGATATATATATGTATATATATATATCTATATATATATATATAGATAGATATATATATATAGATAGATATATATCTATATCTATATATCTATATATATATATATATATATATATATATACATACATATAAACATATATCTATATATTTATTTATATATATATATGTGTACATATAAATGTATATATAAATCAATTTGAGGGTTTTTTGGTTTTAAATAAAATCTCTTGAAAAAAAAACAACGACAAACCTAGAAAACGTGTTTTGATGTCACTCTGATTTGAATAAAGTTTAAATCCGGGGTACGTCGTGAATTCCTTTCTCAAACGCCACACACCCACGCACACTATTACACTTTCACTGCAGAGAAATGCTCAGCGGGGGTCAAGTGGGAGAAGGGGGTAGCTGCGTTGGCCCAAGAGTTGACCTGCCAGTCCATCGCTACCTGCTGCTATGGCACAAAGGAGCCCCTTGCGAGTCGCGTCGGGAAGAAAAGCCAGGCGGAGAATGAGTCAGCTCGAGCTCCACAGAGAAGAAGACCTCCGTCTATTCCCCATGACCACTCTGTCATCCATGAATACTATTTACGCCACGGGAAGTCCTCTCTCCAATAGAACCCCCTCGCCACGGTCCCCCTTCTTTACCTCGCACTCTCGCCACATTCATAGGGACCCTTCTTGTCCTCTGTGATCGGCCTCATCCTTTTATTCCTCCCCTTTTTTTTTTTTTACGGGCTAAATCAAGAGAGATGCTCCGCGAGCATTGCAAATTGATTACGGCGCCGAACATTTATTACAAGACGGCCGGAGGTCTGCACGGTCGAGATGCGAGCACGAGGAAAAGGGGCGCTGGGGAGAAGCGTTGGCTCCTCCCCAGGGTCATCATTACCATCACACACTTCGTCAGTCAAGTCAACGTCAACCAACTTCTCTCTCATCCACGGCACACATTTAGGTTTTCATTGCACTTACGAGAAGCAAAACGGTAACTAGCACCGACTTACTTTCCATTGTGAGTTGTATGCAGTGACAAATGGTACATCAAATAAAATGACAAGGAATCATAACGACAAATGACATTATTCCAACTCTGTTGCACTTCAAACGATATGAAATCGTGTCACTTTAATTGACCAAAACAGGAGAGGCGTGCAATCAGGTCTCGCCCTGAAAAATATCATCAATGTCAGTCATAATATTCATTCGTCATCAATGAAAGTGATCAAGAATGAACATTACAACCTGAATTTCCATTAAAAAAACAAAAAAAACAACCTGTGATTATATATTAAAAAAAAATGCACACAATATACACAGTAAAATGTCTCTGTGTTGATAATGCTGAGTGCAATAATATCATCATGGGCTGTTTCGTCATACGCTTTTTTTTGTTGGTGACACCTCTGTGAGACTGAGAACTGTAGTTCTCTCCGGAGGGTTTGAAAAGGATGTCTGAAGCCGCGTCACAGCGCTGGAAAATAGTCAGTGTCACCTCACCTCACAGCAAGGTACCTCCCTGCTGAATGATGGGAGGGAGGAAAATGAAAACTGAAGAACTGCAATGTAAAAAAATCATATTTATCAACAGGAATGTGCGATATGCAAAAAAACGGGTTGAACGTTTCTAAATCCATCGCAAAACACGTCAAGCGTCTGCAGCAACTCCTCCTCCTGTTGCACCACCAGAGAGAGACAGAGGGACGTTTTTTTTTTTTTTTTTGTCTTTTTTTCAAATCCTGGCGGTGGCCGCATCCAGGGGGACAAAAGGATTTCAAACAGCAGGAAGCCGTCCTTCAGTTCTACCATGCTCCACAACGCGGCTGCCACAGGGTTGCGATTAGACCGCCGGTGTGGCCCGCTGAGCTCTCGCTGGGAATGATGCAAGCTCAGACCCACGCCAAGCCACGGCTTTGCCAGCTCTTTGAAGAAAAGAGAGTGGGTGAAGGGGATCACAATGAATACCTAAAACCCTTTATTCAAGCGGACCTTGAGAAGCACAGGTTGCCTCAGCGGTCCGTCCTCCTCTGTTCCGCGTCTCCTTCAGTTCCCTTCCTCACCTTGGGGCTGAGAGTTTGCTGAGGTCTGCAGGTTCCTCAAAGAAAGGACGACGAGACCGGGGAGGGGAGGCAAAGGGAGGGGGATCAAGACTTTTACAGAAGAGCTTTGTTAAAACTGGCATGGCCCAGACCTGGCCCAAGATGCTCTTGTTGCTCTGCTAATGGCTCGCATCAGCAAAAAGACAAAAGGAACTCCGCAATTATTAGATTTAAGGGTTGGCTGCAGTGAATGGGGGAAGTCCAAATGAAGTCATTGTACATTGATGGAGGAGCTGGAGGTTAGCTGAGGTTCAGCTCCAAGCCAATGCCCAGGCTTCAAATAATTAACCAGAGACGGCTATTAATCTTGACCAATGACAGAGCCTGAAACAATACAGGCATGCTAGCCATTTATGGTTGCATCCATGCTGTGGACCTCGACTAACAGCTGTGGGATCCTCCCTGACACCCAGGAGGAAGGGCCTTGATGGTTTAACTGCAATGCATCAACTTCACTGAGCAGCGTGATGGACGTATTAGGGTTCCTCGATGAAAGAGAGGCAAACCTCACAAAGCCCAGGAGACAGACAGTATCACACTGCCTTTTCGCTGACGCTGCAGTTTCCTTGTTTATGTTACAGATGTCGGTGCGGGTAACAAAGCGATGCTTGCAGCCATTCTCTAAGTTCTCGCTCGCTACGAAATGAAGGCTTGACTCGTGAAATACGCTGATATTTGGTCAATGGTGAATGGTTATATGTATTTTTTTTTAATTGCTTAAAAGTGGGAGAACTACTGGGAAAACACCTTGCACTTTGTTGCTCTGGGTAGTGGTGACGTAGATTCAGCATTATAAATACCGCAATTGTAGTTCACACACATTGTTTATATTTCTGTATCCATAGCAGATGGACAAGCATTTCGCTCGCTACTCAGTAGCAATTTATAAGGAATACTTGAAAAAAAAAAACAAACAACAAAAACAAAACAAACAACATAAGCATCAGTTGGCCTAAAGGTCACCTTGAAAGTTGCTGGTGCGAGAGTGCGCTGAAGTCCCACGGAAGTTTGTGCTGAGCCACAGCATGTCCGACGTCATGACGTCAAGCTGGGAATAAACTCTTTTCTGTGGACTTTCTGGCCTTTTCCATTCTTTTTTCAACAACTAAAGTCGCCCTGCCATCCATTTTAAAGGTTTTTATGTTTGTATTGCGGCCTATGGGGAAAACGCTTTTTTGGGCCTATGGAATTTTTTTTGCTGCAGTACCTCAAGTAGCCACGAGGCGCGCCGCCATATTTCCAGTGCGGTATCCAGCTCTTCTAATACATCCATGGCTCAAACAGACTTCTGCCCTGTGCACATGGTTATGAGGCAGAGGTGACCGCCAGCTCTCATCACTGTGTTCTTCATCCAAACACCATCAGTTCACTCACGAGGGTGAAAAGCAGCATCCTGGCCCCAAAAACACGGGAGAAAACGGCGGCTCGTCCTGCTGCTATTTTTAACCGTGTGCAGGAGAAGTGGGGGAAGGGGGCGTCCTGAGGGGCCTGGGCGGGGGCCTGGGCGGGGGCCTGGGCGGGGGCGTGGGCGTAGCTGCGAGAGGGTCCGAGGGTCGAGGGTTCGTGGTACAGTATGTGGCAGACCCCCTGGCACACACGCCACCTCCACTTTGCACGCTGCTCACTTTTCAGACGCCGCACTCCCTTCACCCCCAGCCCGGGCGCCCCTGCCCTCCTCCTCGCATGGCTTTTGTGTGCCCGCATAATCTCTCCCCGCAAAGAGGGCGACGCAGGTGGTCCCACCCCATTCGCCCTCCTCTTCCTCCTCCTCCCTCCTCTTCCTCCTCCTCCTCCTCCTCCTCCTCCTCCTCCTCGCCTGTTCTTGTCCTTCCACCCTGGCCGCCTTCATCCTCTCCCTCTTCACTCCTTGGCGTGGCGATACAAAGAGACACCTCGCTGGCAGAGATAAACCCATATTAGGGATGCCTGACGCTACCCACCTCCCCCTTTCTTTTTTTTTTTTTTTTTTTTTACCCCCATTCATCTCCCTCTCTCTCTCTCCCTCACCCACTTCTCTCCCAGGGAGCCGGGACGTGCTGCGCCGGGGTTTCAAGCACCATTAGTGATTCAGTGGCGTGTGTATTCTTGTGTCTCTGTGTGTTTGTTTTCTTACTGGGTGTGCGTGTGTTGAGTAGCTTCAAAGGATCCTCCACCACCACCCCAGCCAACCCCCCCCGTCCACTAGCCGCCCCCCCGCCCAAACTCTATAGTTCACCAGTCATCCACATCCATGGGGGGTGGGGGGGGATCAAGAGGGCAGAGCAGGTGGGCAAGCAAGGGCCACTTTCAGGGCAAATGGTTTTTCTTTTTGAAGGTTTGGAAGTGTTTAGTTTTATATTTTGTTTCTGGAAAAACAAAAATGTCCCAACAAAGTTCTACTTGCAAACTTCAATTTCAGTTCCACAAGAGCCAGAACCTTCAAAAATAAAGCTAACAATTTGGAACTCAATTGTTAGCTACAACTAAACGCTTGAAGCAAATCCCCTTTCTTTTCTCGCCACTGCGTTAGCGGTAATTACCCGCCTCGGTGTACGGGACCCTAACACAAACATGGCTTCGCTTTGGCCCTGACATCATTGTTATCGTACCCACGGCCCCCTTCTTACAAATCAGACGTGGAAAATGATCTGGTGTTCCCCCCTGGGCGCACCCAATCATGGCATCAAAGGCTCGACGCAAGGCCGGGACAAAATGGAAGCCATTATGTCTAATTAGCTGCTGCCTTTTAAAGCGCAAGGACCTGCCTGCTGCCCGGAATCTGAGTGTGTGTCACCGCGAGCGCCAACTGACAGCTCCCACGCTACGGAGGGGAGAGGCGGTGGTGGGGGGTGGAGGGCGGGGGCGGGGGGGCAGAGCGGACAGTGAGCGAACATGAAAAGCATGCATTCGCTGCCCCGTCTCAAAACGTTTCCTGCGCATAATGGACGAAGGGCAAAAGGAAGTGTGTGTGTGTGTGTGCGTGTGTGTGTGTGTGTGTGTGTGCGTGCGTGTGCGTTGTGGTGGTGGTGGTGGTGGGAGTGTGGGGTCACCAGAAGGAAGGACTGGGAAAGACGAAAAAGAGGGAAGATTTTGGGGTGGGTTTGTGGCATCGGGCTGCTCGTGATGAAAGGAGATCCTTCTTTACCTACCAGGAGTCACATCGGCATTCTTCAAGCTCATCCGAGCAGAACTCACACACACACACACACGCACACACACACACACACACACACACACACACACACACACACGCACACACACACACACACACGCACGCACGCACACAGCAACACGCACGCACGCTTCTGCCCGAGCGCATACTCTCCATTCTACCTGAACTTTGTCACACACCTGAAAGTCTGCCTGCAGCCTGATGACCCATCTTGCCCCTCCCATCTGTCATCGTCCTCCTATGGTTACCACACACAAGATAGGGGAGGACTGACACACACACACACCCGTGCGCACACACACACACACACACACACACACGCTGGCGAGCACACGCATGGTTAAACCAGTTAAACACTTGAGCCCATCTCAGCCTGTACGTGCCTGTGTGAGAGCGTAATTACTTGCTACTACTTCTCTGCTGGGCTCGCCATTGTTCTTTCTGTCGGTTTAGCAGAAGCTTTTTCCAGTGAAGTCGCACAATATATTCATTACCCGTCCCACCAAAAGGAGCAGCTGTTGAGCTGTTTCTTCAAAAAAATAAATAAAGGAGAAAAAAAAAAAAGATTTCCGACCTGTTCGTGCAGTGAACGCCGTCCTCCCTACACGTGAAAGTCGTACAATGAGACGAGAGTCTGGTGGTGCAACGAGGTCTCTGGGTCTCTGGCTGTGAATCATGTGATCACTTTCTGGTCAAGGGGGGACCGTGTGCAGACTGACCCCCAGTATGGATTCCTGGGTTTGAAACATTACACCTACGTGTTTCACCGACAAGCTCGGAAAACGTGCACGGCGATACGGCTGGAAAACTGCCAAGTCGTCGTTTGCTATGTTTTTGGTTTTTCCTTCATGTGGCTCAGGTGGAAATAAAAAAAATCAATAGACTGATTCCTCTGCACGCGGCAACTGTGTTTAAAGGACAACTGACTGGGGGGTAAAAACCTGCGTGTGCGTCAGTGACTGTCGCTGTCTGTGAGAACAGAGAAGTCGTCTCCCGGCCTCGTTCACGTGTCCAATCTGTCCTTCCCGAATGAGCGACGACAGACCTTTTTTCTTGGCGTCGGAATCCTTGACCTCGTGTTCCGAGCACAGACACCCCCCCCCCTCGGCGGGAGACCAGAGGGGAGGGGTTAGAGGTCCGCCATCTTTTCACACATCTTTTCGCAGACGTAAAAGAGGAAAACAAACCTCTGGGATCTTTTATCGCTGAAACCTGACCCCGCCCCCAACCCACCGCCCCACCCCTCCACTGGGGCTGATTTCATGTCTGTCGCGGACGACGGCGATGGCCACCTGTTCTCCGCTCTTTCCTCCCAGTCACCTTTTTTTTTTTTGTCGTGGGACTTTACAATCTTTCAAATCCGGACCCGGATCTCAGGAAGAGGGTGAAACTTAAGCTTGTGCCAATTTCTACCCCAGATGCCTCTGCAGTTCTCCTTTTCAGGGGTCGCTCATGTGTCCGTCTTCGTGTGAGGGAAATTAAAAACACGGTGAAAAGGGTATGGGGGGGCGGGGGTTGGGGGGTTATCTCGTCCCGCCTCTATAGGTCTTACAGTTACAGCACGGATGAGGGTGGGGGTGGGGGGGGCAGTGGGGGCCTCTCCTATTAAACAAAAGCATTGATTTACAGGGGGAGGCCCTTCTCTCTGCGGCCCACCGCTGAAATGAACTGTGTCATGGGGGGCGGTGAAAAGAAGCCCCTCACACGTACAGGTTCCATCGGCCGCCCGTAAAAACGGAGCGGCGAGGAGTCCCCTTTACAGCAGAGGGGGGGCTTTAACATGGTTACGTTTTTACTGCTGGACGGCAGCGGGAGGGGGGGTTGAGGGCGGGGGGGTTCTGTTTTGTTGGCGGCGACAGACAATGACGGAGGCGTGCGGAGCGGCGCAGGAATGTCCTCACTGTAGACACTCCGCTCTCGGAAGTCGGAGCTTTCGGTGGTTGTGCGTCTGTCTACAGCTTTACCCCCCCACCCCCCCTCCCCCCAGTCCGTCCGTCCGTGTCAGTGTGCGTCCACTTTCACGGCACGCAGAACTGTGGGAAAAAAAATAAGCCCCTCCCCCCTCCCGCCACTCCGCCCGACAAACGGCGACATACATTGTCTCCATGTATTTCATGGCGGCTCACTGCGACCCATGGCTGACCGCCAGACCGGCGGATGTAACAAATTCGGGCCGATGTGGCGTCTTTCGATGGGCTTGCGCGAATCACTTCTGATTAGCCTCAACCTGGCAGGGCTGGGCTGGGCCGGGCTAGGCCAGGGCAGGCCGGGCCGAGCCGGGCCGGGCCGGGCTAAAATCACGCCGTCTTACCGCCAGTCTCCTTTCTCTGAGCGAAACCACCGTCACTGTCGCCACGTAAGTCAGCCATAATAGATTGTGACTATTATTAATGCGGGGGCCCAGAGTGCTCCCCGGCTACATCTGAGGGCTCGCCATAAAATATGTTAATCAAATCAGACCCCTCGGGGGGCCCCTCAAAGGGAGCTTTAACACAAATTGAATGTCACTGATGGCTTTGGAGAAAGGGTCGCTCTCGGAGGGAGGGAGCCACCTAACCCTGTTAGTCACACGGGTCGAAGGCTCAATGATGCTGCATATTTCCAGTCACTGTCAATTACCCTGATACCGTCTCTGGAGGGTCGGGTGCAGCCAGGCGCTACGTGGCCCGGCCGCAGGGGAGTGCCCGGAAGAGGTGGCGTCGGGACCGGCACAGCACGAGGTGAGAAGTAACGGAGCGCCAACACTTTGTTACTGTACTAACAGGGAGCACATTTTACTTTTACTCGCTACATTTGAGCACAAATATATGTACTTTCCACTTCTTGCATTGGAAAAACAACACTTTGGTGTTGAAAAAAACACAAAATTTGTTTGAATCAAATGTTTCAAAAGCGAAATCAAACGCTGCATGCTGACAATAGGCACGCTCGATAACGTTTTCCGCAGCATCTGTCGTTATTTTGCGCACGCACGAAAACACGGCTGGTGGGAAAAACCAGCGTCTACGTGCCGAGTCTCGAATAAACAGACGTCCTCCTGGTCCTGATTCATAAGAGCATCGCCGCTAGTTTTTTTTTTTTTTTTTAAGGCAAAGGCAGCAATGGAATGCCACGATTTTAAAGCTCTTGCAAAATGAAATACTCTCCGTAGGCTTTGACGAAGCCCCGGGGCCGCCTCCTGGGAGCTGTGAAACCAAGTGTATCCACCACAGCAGAACATGGAAACACTTCACACATCCCAAAAAAAAAAAAAAAAAAATTCTCCTAAAGAATTCAGCAGTTTGCTTAAAATGTGTTTCGTGTTCCTCGACCCTAGATCCCAGCTACGGTGCAAGGCTGTGGTGGAATACTGTGGGTGCTGCTACATATGTGGGTGCTCTCTGACTCCTAAAACTGACCACTGGCATAATAATAAAAAAAAAGTTAACTTTGCTTTTTTTGACAAAACTTTTTTTTTTTACTTATCTGCACTTTTGTGAGCGAACAGTGCCGCTGCTGTACGCTCTCCAATATTTCTTCTCCACATGTCCTCTTGTAGCGCAAGTAGATTTCATTTGCCTCCTCTCTTGCACTTGTGACTTTTTGGACAGTTATTCTTTGTTCTCTGCTCTATCTCTCCACTATGTCTCTACGCTTTTCCTTTGAAATGACGATACAGGGGTCACTAGACCGCACCGCTCCTATGTTCAATAGAGCGTTAGACACGTGTGTTCAGTTCAGACTAAAAAAAAAAATCATCGCAGTGGCTTTGGACAGTGTTCATTCACAGCCACTAAATCTACGGCAAACAGGGGCGAAAGATCGGAAACAGGACGATTGGAATAACCAACAATTTAAGTTTCTTTCTTTAAAGGTCAGATGAGATTGGAATCCTCCATTTGACATGCTTGCGTGAAAAAATGTTTCAATTCAGATCAGGCCTTCGTTTCAAATGTTCACGCACACGTGCACATTTAAACCATGTGACCTCAAGGTCAATTCTGAGCCCTTTAAAAATATGTTCCTGCGAGTATTGCCTGCGATCGCAGCTGCAGACGTAAACTCGTCACCGTTGAATTAGTGTTAGGTGGATTGACACGGAACAAAAATGTGCTGGATTCCTGGTGCACAGTACTTTT
Organism: Nelusetta ayraudi; assembly: GCF_046127955.1. Lineage (NCBI taxonomy): Eukaryota > Metazoa > Chordata > Actinopteri > Tetraodontiformes > Monacanthidae > Nelusetta > Nelusetta ayraudi. The sequence continues at coordinate 467,860 of NW_027466254.1, forward strand.
TTCAGTCCGACATGTTTTCTCTCCATCTCTGAGGCCGGTTGTCAAAACAAACAGGCTGCACGTTTGATTGCGCGCATCTCACGCAGCGCACGAGAAGCGCGCGCCGCCGCCGCCGCCGCCGCGAATGCAGAATTCCACGGCTGACGGAATGCTGAGCGTGAAGTAAGTTCCCACGAGTTCGCCACAACATACAGCCATTCCTTTCCAGAGAGATTCCAGAAAACCACGTGGAGGGTGACAGAAAAGCAAAAAGTTGAAAGAAGTTGAAAAAGCAGAAGCCTCTCGCATTTGGTGGCGTGGCACCGACAGCCGTTCAGGTGTTTCAGTTCCCCTTCCCACTCGCCCCACTCGCGGCTACTTCACACGTTCCCACTAATCGCATTGCGCTCGTCGTCCCTGTTAAGACGCCGGGGTTTACATGAGCACGACAAGCTCGGCAGCATCCCAGCGCTAACCCAGGAGGAGATAACCGGCTCTGGTAGGAGTCTCTGAGAATGCACCTCACAAAGGTAAAGTTGCAGAGAGGGATGAAGTGGGAGGCCGAGGAACACACACACACGCACGCACGCACGCACACACACACACACACACACACTCTCGGAAAAACAGAGTGAGTCTCGGATAAAACCCACACTTGGGCTTTGTCAACAGTCGGGCAAGCAGAGGCACACAATTCACCGTCAGACCCTTTAAGTGACACGGACAAAACTCCTTATTGTGCACGCCCTCAAACAATTACAGACACACACACACACACACTGCTTGTTTTGTGTCTGCAGCGTCTCGCGGCCCTATCTCTGCGGCCAGCAGCTCCTCCGCGGCTCCAGCCACCGGCTCCCAAAGAGAGAAAGAGGATTAACTCCTGGTCCACGTCACACTTTATAGGCTGCTTTTGCGTGGACGGAGCAGAGGGAGGTGGGATAATGCCATTTTATGTCTCGGAACGCCGACATGATGCAATGTACCTCGGCGGCGAAACATGGAAAGTGCAAGAGGGGAAGAAAACATCGGGCAAAAGTGAGGAGGTAGAGCTCGAGCAAAACCAGCTGAGGGAAAACAAAGAGGGATAGAAGATGAGAAGGGGTGAAGCCGGGGAGAGGAGGATTTCTAAGTCCCTGCAGCTGCCCCAGATAAGTGTGCACACATGTGCATGAGAGATGCAGGGGAAGCACAATAAATTTTCACAGATAAATCAAAGATGTCGCCCAATCAGACAGCTCTTCCTTGAAATCCGACAAAGAGTTCCGAAAACACGAGCGGCGAGTGGCACCAACCTAACACCCGTGGCGTTCCAGCACTGAGCCCTTCAGAAGGACCAGTGCCAGTCTGTTCATCAAAGTTGGGAAATTGGTCCATGTGTGTTAATGGAATAAAGCTTGGATTAAAAAAAAAAGTAAGTTTAGGATTTCTTCACAATCAATCTTGAAATACGAAACTCTATCAGTACAGCTTCATGAAACTTCATCAGAAAGTCAAATTGTGCTGTGAAACACTGTGTGTACTAATAACATCTTAATAAAAGATTCTATTATATAATAAAAGAAGTAACTTGTTGACAGAATGTGCGTTGGTAAGAACTTCAGAGAAACAACAAAAAGATGCAGTGAGTGAAACGAGACACCTGTGTTCATTAGTAAACCTCCACTCCAGTAAAAGTCAATTCCCAAAACAGCAAACAGGAATAAAACCTGCGACTGTTCTTCAGCGGGCTGAAAAGTGAATGTGAAGTGCGGCACACGCCCAACACTTGAGAGCGAGCTTCCCCGCTGGAATCCTCATTTGTAAAGTCGCTTCAGAGCATATTGTCATTTCCCAGACTGGAGCGGGGGCCATTAAAGCAGAAGAACACAAACAAAAGTGTTTGCACAGTGGAGACTTAATCCACAAGATTCTGTGTGGACACCTCCCTCCCCTGTGTCCCATACTCCCGAGTGTGTATGTGTGCGTGTGTGTGTGTGTGTGTGTGTGTGTGTGTGGCCTAGAATCTAACATTACATCATTAACACCAGTAATCGCGGCTCTGCAACACCAGCCGGCGTGCCGACATTACTGACATCAAACCTACACACTCCTGGCTCAGCTTCCCCGCTCCATCAGAGTGGAAAAAAAAAAAGAACGAAGAGAAAACCTGGACATCCGGACCCTTTTGATGTATTCAGGGGTCAAAAAAATCTGGTTTCTCTTTTCCTTCATCTCAGAGGGGCGCGAGCCCCCAGAGCGAAGGGGCCGTTAAAAGCAGGAAAATAAAACCAGCCACGCGAGGGCAGAGCTCGTAGATCACGCAGCCAAACTGTGTGTAAGCTGAGTGAGTTGGGGGTGCTCGCTCGCTCGCACGCGTTTGTGTGTGTGTGTGTGTGTGTGCGTTGCTCTGTGGCTGCACTTCACGTGTCTCCCTGCGCACTGTTAATTCATCTCAGACTTTGCCTTTGTGCAGAAAGAATTGGATCCCCGCTCAGAAATGATGATACGGATGGAATTTGCATGCTGTAAGCAGATCCCCCAAGAAAGGCCGATTTCAGATAAAAGTCCGAAACAGAAACATACACGTTCGATACCGGTGGAAAAATGATAAACATCTGTTTGGAACGTCGAGGAGAAAAACGCTCTTGGAAGTTTAAACCGATTGATATTGAATTGCAATGGATAGAAAATGTCAGCGTTGCATTGGATTAAACTGCAGTTGACCCTTGTCTTCAATCATTCAAGAATACATTTTTTCTGGCTGATGGCTAAATGTCGTTACTCCTAGAATTTTGTTATTTTGTAAAGAATAAGGAGTTATGGACGAGAACGTTGGAGAGACTCTGCACCCATTTCCATTCAGCGCAATCCACAACAAATGTCTCCGGCTAACAAACTTATGGAACAAACATGGAAGGATTGAAAGCAAACCATCACCGAGTACCTCGAAAATAACATTTCACAAGAAAACTCATTATTGTGGGGTGGTTTTGGTCTTTTCTTCAAACTTTCAAACTTGTGTTTCCCTTTTCCCGGCAGCAAACATCGGAGGTCCGGACCGTGAGGTTGACAAACTTGGCTGTGAAGGGCGACAGGACGGCGAGAGGCACCAAAGTGGTTTCATGAAGAACCTCTTTGTGCGATATCAAAACCGAGCAAACTGTCACCGTTGGCAGTTGTTTGGACGTCGGCGTGGTGGGAACTTGTTTTGTCTTCTGGTCTATTTGTTTGTTGTGATGGTCGGTAAAAAGGGTGGAAACCCTCCCACTCAATTGGCGTCGGGATGCAGAGCAGTTGGAGGACAGGTTGCACAAAGGCGCAGTGTGACGGGGTCATCGCTGTTACCGCCCAGACTGGGGGGGCGGGAGGGTGTGCCAACTTTGTAATTGACAGCTTGGTATGGTTGCCATGTCCTGCTCTACTCAAGTCACAATGACCTCAAAACCATCCACCGGAACCTCATCAACAACATGTTTACGAGCGAGCGGAGGGGAGGAGGACGGACCGCTGGGACGACGCGAAACGTTGGAGATTCTGAAAGCAATACAGAAGGTCTGGGACGTCTCGGCTGGGCTTCTTGTTCCCGAGGGGCCACGGCGGTGAGAAACACGGTGGATTTACGCAAGTGGTCTGCGACTTCAAACAAGGTGTTTGACATCTGAATGGGTTGGTGGTGGGAGTCTGTTGCCATGCAAGGGTGTGCCAAGGAAAGTGGGCACACACACACACTGTCGGGGATTTGTGTGCGGACAGCTTGCCCTGTTTACTCCCACAGGTTACCATAGGAGCCTCGCATGAGCCCAGTGAGCGCGGGAACAAAGGGAAAGGACGGAGCGCAAACCGGAGCGGCGAGGCGGTCCGATGGGAACTGAGGTGCGACGTTCGGTGCAGACGGAATAATTAAGATGAGTAACACCATAGGTTGTCCTTAAGTGTAAGTGACCAAGCATAAGTGACCAAGGCGAAGCCAGAAGCAAGGTCCGGAGAATATATATGAATCCCTCTCTTGTGTAAGAGGACGAGCTGAACACGAACGGCAGCTATTTACAGACACACCTCACCGTCTGACTGCTGTCTTGTTTTGTTTTACACTTCTCCTTCTGACCTGAAACCGAGGTCAGCACATCCTGTAAACCCGCGCAGATTCTTTCATCTCCGCCGGCCCTTCAAAGGAAACACTCGGCGGCGGGGCCGCTCACAACTCGGCTCGTAACGCGCAGCATAACTGCGGGAAAAGGGGTCAAAGTCTGCCACAACTGGCCGATCTCGAACGACGAGATCGGCCTTTGTCTCTGTAACAAGATAATGATGGAGCGCAATCACGAGATCCCTAAAATACAACGGGACAACTGCGGCTAAACCTCCGAGCGGGTCCAACCATAACAGCGTCGGAGCCTCGCCAGGGATCAATGTTAGTTCAGCACGCGGGGAAATGAAGGGGAAAACCCTCTGCTGCTGCTGACAAGGAACACCTGTCTGAGCGACCGTAGGGAAGGAGAGAAGCCACTGGGGCGGACGGTGGGAGGGCGGGAGGCATCTGAGCATGCTCTTAAAAGAAACCTGCGCGGGGGGTGGGAGGGTCGTGCACGAAGTCTGATGCAAACTGAAACTGCACATCAGACTTTCCATTGTGTCGCGTTTGAGCATCACACATACTGATCCACTTCCGCCTACACACATCCAACATTTCTCTCTCTCCCTCCCTCCCCCCTTCCCTCCCTCCCATGCTTTCCTTTTCCCAGCCGCCTGGCTCCGGTGGTGGTAACCCAGTCTGTCAGTCTATTTCCAGGCTCAGCGCCCAGCGCCGAGGCAGGCGGGCAGGGCAGGCGGGCGGGCGGACGGGCAGGCGGGCAGGCAGTCAGTCATGCGGTGTGGTGGAGGGCAGCGGGGTTGATGCGTGTGTCAGAGAGGCGCTCTCCCACATTCCCCTGGTGGCTGGCAGCAGGCCGGGCCTGCGGAGTCGGGTGGGGGGCGGCGGGGGAGGGGGCGGAGGGGGGTTCACCTCTTTCTCACGACCTCTCAGGTTCCTGCGCTCATCTGGGAGCTATTCATTTCCTGCCAGAAAACAGCCTTTCCCCCTGCAACTGCAGGCGGGGGGGGGGGGGGGGGGGGGAAGGCAGCGGGGGAGGTTGGGGAGGGGGGTGAACGCAAGGGGAAGGGGAAGGGAGGGGGGAGGGGGAGAGGGAGGAGGGGAGGGGGGGGGGGGAGAGGAGTTTGGCTTCAAAAAATGAGTCCGGGAGGCTCGGTACAGCGAGCCCTGGGCTTAAATCATAAAGCTCTCGCTTGTCTGGGCCGCAATCAAAGACAGCCCCAGCGACGGGCCGAAGGGGGGAGAGAGAGAGAGAGAGAGAGGGAGAGAGAGGGAGAGGGAGAGACAGAGAGAGAGAGAGAGAACCATATGGTAGCACTTAGGCAGCCAAGGAGGAAGCGCTGTGTTTTTTTCACCCCCCCCCCCCTTCCCGCTTTCGCTTGCTGCCTGAAACGGCGAGTGTGGGAAAAGTTAATGGACACGCATGGCAGCGGAACCCCCCCCTCACCCCCCCTCACCCCCCCTCCTCCTCCCTTCCCCTCCACCCCAACCCCCGGTCGTGTTGTGACATGTGTGCGGTCAATCCGGCAGCTCGGCCACTGCACCGGGGTAATTGGAGAGGCTCGTAAAGCTGCTCTCCAGAGGGGGGAGAGAGAGAGAGAGAGAGAGAGAGAGAGAGGGAGAGAGAGACGGACGAAGATGTCGGGGGTGGGGGGGCCGGGGGTGGAGGGGAGGGTGGCGGTTGGGGCTGCGAGGCAGCTGGGTGTTGTCCGGTTACACACCACGTGCCTCCCAGACGTCCCACGTCCAGCTGTGGCCGCTCCCCCCCCCCCAACCCCATTCCAGGGTCAGGGCAGGAAGCTCAACACTGGTCCGAGCACAGCTGGAATGCTGTGGGAACGTTCTGCGTGTGTGCTTGTGTGTGTGTGTGTGTGTGTGTGTGTGTGTGTGTGTGCGCGCGGCGGCGTGCGTTTCGCTCGCATGCAAGACAAGCGTCCGGCGGCTCACAGGAGGCCGACTGTTCTCCAGCGCGGTAGGCCGTCCATTCCTTTCACCCCCCCCCCCACCCCCCACCACCACCACCACTTAACCACCACCCCCCACCCTGCTCTACCTCACCCGCAGTGCCCTTCGGCCAAGGCACCTCCGACGCGACGCGCACCACATGGCTTCAATCGCAGCGAGGGAGGGATGAGCGGCCCGCTGCGAGAGAGAGAAAAAAAGAAAAGGTGTGATGGAAATTCAAAATGATGGCACTTATCCACACTTTGTGCCTCTTAGCGCAGTGATAATTGCAAACACCTGCACGTACACACACACACACACACACACACACCGAAGCGCCCCCCCCTTCAAAGAAGGGCCACACTTGGATCGCTGCAGGCGGAGGGGGGGAGGGGGGAAGAGGGGAGGAGGGCACGCACACACCTGGGCAGGGCAAAGCGCCATATACAAATATCCCCGCTGGGAGACTTTTTCTGTCTGGAGGTGACTGGTGTCGACGACACATGAATGAACAGGGGGTAAAAAAATAAATAAAAAAAAAAAAAAATTGAAAAAAAATCTCACAGTCTCAGGTCAAGAGCTGTTTGTTAGACAGGTGATTTTTGAATTAAAAAAAAGAAAAAAATAAAATAAAATAAAAAGCTTTTGAGATGATCAGCAGGGTAGAAAACAAATCCAACAATGACCAGCACAGTGTTTTTTTTGTAAGGCAAAATAAATGACCCCCCCCCCCCCCGTGTCGAACTTTCAAACATCAATTAGGTTGCAATGCACTTCAGCGCTGCTAGATGGCGTAAGTGACCTCTGGAAGGCTGCAAAGTTTCCGCCAGGAGAGCTGAAGCTCCTGAGAAAACAGCTCCTGGAAAAGTCGCGCAGCCTGATCTGCTGCCCGACTCAAAGTACAAAAATAAATAAATAATTTTCAGGCATCCTGATGCAGTGAGACAAACAGCTGAACGAGCAGGGAGGAAGTTCTAGTTTCCCTCACAGCCAGATCAACAAGACACACGCCTGTTAACTGCTGTTGAGCTGCACGCTCTTCGTTGCGAAGGTTCGACCAGTAAATATCATTCAGAGCAGAGTTTCTCCCAGTCTCACCCTCCCTTGTAGCTTCACCACTGGGGTTTTATTTTGTCGTCTTTCACTTCAAGAGTGAAGTCAGAAGCAGTTTCTGTTCCTGGATTTGGTTCAGATGTGATGAGCCCAAGCAAGGGCTGCGTGAACAAGTAGCAAAATGATCAGAGTTTCTGAAGCAAATCGTGCTTGATTTTAGATTAAATCTAGATAAATGTTGTTGTTGTTGTTGTTGTTGTTTTTTAAACGATAAGGGCCATTTTAGTCAGCACAAAGAACGCAGGATCAAAAGCTAGTTTATGCTTGACATCTTTACAAATTTATTTGTCTTCCAAAAATGAAGAGCATCATAAGAGCATCGGACAATCTTTGGCATCACAGTAAAAAAAGGGGACAACTCCAATATATATATATATGTATATATAAAAATGCGGTGAATGAATTTCCACAATACAGATCTCATTTCAATATGAACGTTTTACTCCCTTGTTAGCTGTACAAATATAGTGCATACTCTTTCCATTTTACAAGAAGAAGAAGGAGGAGGAGGAGGAGGAGAATAAGAACCAGGATTTAAAACAACCGTCTATAAACAAACGAAACTAAGTTAAGTGTCATTTTCCAAAGTCTTTCAAAGTCATTTTTCACCAGGGTCTCCACACAGAGTCCGTGTTGCCCGACGGGGCCCCGGGGGAAACCGCGGCCGGCACCGGCACGGGGGTGCCCACGTTGTTGGGGTAGACGGGGATGACGGGGCCGCTCTGCGCAAACGCCGCGTTGGGTATGAGGAAGGCGAACTGTCCGTCGGTGGCGGGCACGATCTGGAAGCCGCCGTACACCTTGGTGACGTCCGAGGGCAGGCTGGCCGCCGGCGACGAGCCGCCCTTGCAGGGCACCGCGCTCATGGGCAGCACCTGCGGGGACTGGCCGGGGATCTGCACCAGGGACTGGGCGAAGGACGGGTGAGCGGTGGGTCCGGCGGCGGCGGAGGCCGGGAGCTGGTGCTGGTGCTGGTGCTGGTGCTGATGCTGGTGCTGGTGCTGGTGCTGGTGCTGGCCGCTGGGGTAGTTCATGGCGTTGATCTGAGTCACGCAGCTGGCCAGGTGGCCGAGGAGCCGCGTGCGCACCTCGGTGTTGACGCCCTCGCAGGTGGACAGGAAGCGCGTGACCTCGTTCATGCACTCGCTGAAGCCAGCGCGGTACTTCCCCAAAACAGTGGGGTCCGTGTTTAGGGCAGCTGCAAGAGAGAGGAGGAGGGGGAGAGGGAGGGAAAGGCAAGTTCATGAGGGTGGCAGGTTTCAGAAGAAAAGTAACTCAAAAATGTTTTTACATTCGAAAACAAGATTTAAAAAGAAAAATGATTTAAAAGAGAGACTGTGCCAAATCTACATACGGCGAAAGATTGAATGAAATACACGAGCATTGAAATTCAAACTGAAAAGACGATGGGACAAGAAATAAAAACACCACAACAAACATAAAAGACAAGCAGCGCGAGACACCGAAACTGCGGTGCAATCGCTTGAGAAGAAGCCAGTGACAAATAAGAAAGTCCTCGGTCCAGATTTAAAGGAGCTGAGAGTTGCAGCAGACGCTGCACTTTCTCCCTGGGAGTTTGTTGCACATATGTAAAGAGAGTCTGCAGTCGACCTCCGAGCAGGAGCTCTAAAACTCATCTAAAATACTTTGGGTCTCTGAGCGTGCGAGCCGCGAGTCTGAGTCACTTCTTACCGGTCATCTGAGCTCTCTGGAGGTTCCGGAGATGCTTCACTGTCATCTCCAGGATGTCCGCCTTCTCCAGCTTGGAGTGTCTGGAGCTCTGAGGAGGAGGAGGAGGAGGAGGACGGGAAACGCAAGTCGTTAGGATCGCACTTTATCGTCGCTTGACACGGCAACGCGAGGCGCTTTGAGTTGAAGGCGCACGGCCCGGACGCACACACTCGGCTGCAGACTTACATCTTTCTTAAGCGCGTCCAGAATGAGCGTTTTCAGCTGACCCAAGCTCTCGTTGATTCGGGCTCGTCTCCTCTTTTCCATGATTGGCTTGGATGACTACGGAGAGAAGAGAAAAAGAGTTTAATTTCTCTTTCCTTGTTTTGCGCGTGGACGTCCTCACATCTTGAACAGGCGGGGGTTTTGTTTGTTTTGTTTCTTTTCCCCTTCTCTTTTCTTTTAAGAAATGAATCGGTTGAATCGCCATAGATGTTGGGGGAAACAAACCAACCTTTCTGTGCTCCGATGCCGTCTTGGGTTTATCGGGAGTCGTGTTCATGCTCGCCGGGGTCGCGGCGACCGGAGAGGAGGAGGTTTTTTCCATCATATCTGCAGGCATCTTCTTCTTTGTCGCAAATATCCCACAAATGCAGAGAAATTAGGGTCCACCGGTTGCAAAAAAAATAAAAATACAAAAAATATACAAAAAAAGGAAAAAGGAATAAAGGCTGCGAGCTGCGCTTGTGTCAGCTTGCGGCGATTCAGTCCGCTCTCGCTTTAAGAGAGGAGAAGAAGAAGAATGAGAAGGAGGGGAGGGAAGGAAAAAAAAGGAAAAATGTCCTGAGCTCGAGTTTAGAATCCGGTTCGGATGCGATGCGTTGCGCGCGTCGGCAGCGGCTGCCAGGCAGGCGGATGCGGCTCCGTGCGTGCGTGCGTGTGTGCGAGTGTCGGAGACCCTCCGCGTGTGGCTGCTATTTATATCGCCCGCTGCACGCGAACGGCTCGTGTGAAACTTCCCAAACTTTCTTTCCCACAGTAACTTCCCACCAATCAGGAAGAGGGACACGCGGCCCGGAGGGAGGACGGACGGACGGCTCGTGGTCGGCGCCCTCCCATTGGTCGCCTCCGCCTTGCTCGCGCTGGCGGCCAATGGCGCACAGCCGGGAGGGGGGGTGAGGAGGGGTAGGGTTGGGGGGTGGGGGGGTCGGACTACCTCCAGCCCTTCAATCATCACACCGTTTTACAGACGCCGACCGACCGCCGGGAGCAGGCGGAGGACACCGGTGATGGGAATTCCGGCTCTTTTCAGAGAACCGGCTTATTTGACTCGGCTCAATAGAGGGGGGGGGGGGGGGGGGGGGGGGGGGGGGGGGGGGAGAGAGAGAAGAGAGAACGGTTCTTTTGTCCGCTCCTTAGATTTTTGCTGTTGTTGCTTCTTTTATTTTTAGGACTAAATTATTTGCTAAAATGAATGACTGACGCTCTAGATATAAACACTATTAAATGTGTTATTATTGATACACTCAACACGGAACACAGCGCTGTAAGATACCAAAACAAACACCCACCACAATACAACTAAGCACACGCAGTGAAGGACACGTCAATGAAACAACACGAGGAGAAAACAAGCACTTGCGAAAGCACACACAAAGCAGCATCCAGCGAAACATTTCTCAGCGTGTGTGTTATATATTAATCATATGTGTTTATTATTCGGTTTATCTCGTTCCTAATAAACCCTTTTTTTTTTTTGTTTGACATTTCTCCGTCCCACAAAGTCTCCACTAAAACAAGTTCTAAGTGTAACTCGGACAGAGATGTAGATGTGGAGTTAGACCCGTTTGAACCCGTTTTCCGGTTCGGCTCCCAATCAGCCAGCCGGCTCTCGTCATTCACTTCAAAGAGCCGGCTCTTAGAAACCGGTTCGTTCGCAAACGACCCATCACCAGTTTACAGATGAGCAGCGAGCACCGCCGAGCGACCGGGGAAGTGTCTTCCCCGCTTACCAGATCATCAACTAGTCTTAAGTGTTAAACTTTTTTTTTTTTTTTTTAAATCCGGCCCGCCTCATTTGAAGAACTGTAAGAAATTAATAGTAAGAAAGTCATTAAATGGCTGTATTTCATCAGTTTTTAAAGAGTCATTTCAAAGGCACATATTTTGTTGTAACTTGCATGTTTTCTACATATCCAATGATATTTTTCCTCCTATGAGGTGGGTCACCAAAACACTCCATCCACCAGTCAAAAAGTTTGCCCACCCCAGCTCTAAACCACCACAACACGGAAGTGACAAAGTTCACCCCCCCCTCCCCTCCCTGCAGACGCCTGTTGCGGTAACTACATTAATAACAAAGGAGACGCATAGTAAAAAAATAAATAAATAAATTATAAAACAACAACAACAACAACAACAACAACGGAGGAAAGGGGGGGGGAGTGTCAACTCCAGTTTCAGATTGACACGCGCATATATGTGGAAGCACGTGCCAGGATGTTTTATGAGCGCGCGCGGTGGTTGGGAGGTTTGGCCGCTGGGCTGCCGGGGAGGAGCAGCTCCAGGAGCGGGGTGGAGGGGAGGGCATGCGGCGGTGGCAGCAGCAGCGGCGGCGGCGGCGGTGGTTTACATTAGAGGGGAAGGTAAATAGCAGCTGCTGTTTTAAAAGCCTGGGAAAACCACGCCTCCGGAGCGAGGAGCTGGATCGGGCTCCCTTATCGGAATGTGAGCCAGAGCAGAGATATTTCTGAGCCCGGAGAGCTCAGACGATTAGACCCACACCTCCTCCTCCCACCACCTCCTCTACCCCCCCCTCACAAGCTCACCCACCCCCTGCCACCCCCCCACTTTTTTTTTTTTTTTTTTTAAGGTTTCAGGTCATCACTCAAGTTCCTTATCTTTATTGCAGTCGCCGAAACGCACAGAACAGACGAGCAGTAAAAGAGGGAAAGACATTGGAGCCATAATCGCCTCTGACAAGTTTCCCGGGATGACAGCAGCAGAAGCCCCCCCCCCTCGTGCAGTCGATCAGACAGACTACAGACGCGCGACTCGCAAACACGGCGAGTTTACGACGAGCGGCGATGCTGAGACGTTTTATTGTCAAGGTGGAGCTGAAGTCGCACGGACTCTTTAAAGTATAGTTGACAAAAAAATAAAAATTAAAAAGAAGAAGACTGTCACTTTATAATAAGGTCACGTACACTGATCTGCTTATTTCTGGATCAAATTGACTTCCTTCGAGCAAGTCTTACCTGATCAGTCAAGTTGATTGATTACATTAAACGACATTAAACTGTGCACAAGAGCGCACGCACTTTACTCCAAAACGAACCAAAAACACAAAGAGCTGTGGTAATGGGGGGGGGGGTCGAATAAAATAAAATGCATAGGCAACTCCCCCCCCCCTAAGAATGACAGAGCATATCGCTCTATTTGTGGAGCGCGCGGAGCCCGTGCACGGCACTCCGCTGAGCGCACGCACCTCCAGCTGCCGCGGAGACCGCGACACGTGGCGCGCAGACGACCGGGGGGAGGCGCTCCTCTCGCCGGCTTGCCGTCTGGATCTGCGGGGCGTCGCCGGCGGCTGGCTGGCCGCAGAGATCATGAATTTGATAGGCAGCGGGAAGCAGCAGCAGCAGCAGCAGCAGCAGCACGGGGGCTCCCCTCCCGTGTTCTCGGCTGCACACGAGCGCACGATGTGACTTCAGAGGCGGCGTTTTTCCTTCAGTTTTTCTTTCCTTTAACGCGCTCTTCTCCAAGTCTGCACTCGATCAACGCGGCAGTAAATTACAGCGACGAAATACGTGAATGACGTCACCCGCCCGCAGCTTTCAGACGGAGATGTTATCGACAAAGAAAAACATGGATTTGCTTTCATGTCGCGCGTCGTTGTCAAGCTCCCCTCCATC